>NW_004086062.1:0-2765 GCF_000220395.1 Ichthyophthirius multifiliis
TACTAAAAATGTATTAAATAAAACATGTTTTATTAACTTAATCTTTATTTTTTAAAATAATAAATTAAAAGTAAATCAAAATAAATATATATAAAAACTTCATATATTTAAAATATATAATTAATAAAAAATATTTAATGTAAAATTAAATCAAACTAAATTTATTTCTATAGCTATATCATATAATTATCCAACAAATATTTGTTCTTGTTTCTTTCTAATATTAATAATTTTTTTGGCCGTAATTTTAATAAATTTATCCATTTTTTTATCTAGGATTTCTCCTTATTACTCATAATCAATTCTTTGAGTAGTTCCAGCAGAAATAATTTAATGTTATTCTCCTTATTTTTTAATATATTTCAAACAATTTTAAAGATTTTTATTATAATATTATAATTCAACTTTTTTTTTTCAAGTGATTATAAGAAGTTCTTTTAAAGATATGTTGATATGAGCCTATAATTCAGGTTTTAGTTTTTTTCTTATTAAATTTATTTAATTAAGCTTTCCTTATTTTCATAAATAGTTCTATTCTTTATTCATTTATTTGTTATTTTGACTATTTGTTTTTATTTCATATTTACTAAATATAATGAGCTTATTTACTAAAGTAAACATTTTCGATTAATACTAGAATTATCAAACGGAGAAATAGTTTTATCAAAATCATAGCATAACCTGGGCATTTTGCTATTGAAATAATTTTAAAATTGACTAATTTTATTTTATTTATGTTTTTGTCTTTATTTCATTTATTCTTTATTATATTTATTTTATTAAATTTTCTAGAATTTACTAAAATTCTTTTAGAATTATTTATTTTCTGTTTTTATAATTATTTAAATAAAATTTTTCAAATTATTAATATTTTCTTTATTTTTCTATTATTATATTTATTTTAAAATATATTTATTATATTTTTTTTATTAATTTTCTTTAAATAGATTTATTACATATATTAATATATAAAATTATGTTTTAGAAAATTTTATTTTTTATAAAATATTATTTTAATCTAAATTCTTAATTCTTTTCGAAAATCTCATTTATTATTAGAAAATCAAAAAATAATTCAAAAAAAAATAAACTATAAAATTCTTATTAAATAATTAATTTAAAAAAACTTAAAAAAAATATCTAAAAATGATCAGCGACCCCTTTTTTAACGAAAGATTAACAAATAGACTTTTTGAAGATTTCGATCGTAATTTCTTTTCTGATAGATTCTTTAATTTTGATAGGTTTTTACATCCTTCTGAATACTCTTAAAAGTTTGACAGATAAAATTTTCTTTAAAATAAACTTAATCAATTGAATCATTATGAATAGAAAATGAAAAGATAAATAAAATAGTCTGAGGAGCATATTTTATATTTAAAATAATAAATGAATGACTGCTAAAGAGATAAGGAAGCTTTGCAAAAAGAGATTGAATAAGAGAAACTAAAAACTACTTCTTAAGTCTAACATGAAAAATTTGGAGAAGGCATTGATGAAAAACTTGATTAATTAGTTAAATTCACAGGAAGAAATAAGAAAGAACTAGTTGAATTAGTTAAAAATAACAAGGAATTGACTGTAGGATAGCTATATGACAAGGCTGTTGAGTAAAAACTTATATGAAGATTATTTTACTTTAATTATATTCTATATATTTTATTATTTTATTTAGTTTTATATATTCTGTATTATGTTATTATTTAATTAAATTGAATGGATATACTAAAAATATTATAATAAAAAATAAAAGTTTAATTATATTTATTTTATTAAAATATTTTTTCTTTAATTGTTTTTAAAAAAAATAAAATACTAATATAAAATAATAATACATAAATATAAATATTTAATAAATCAATTATCAAAAATTATTATTTTTGTGTTTAATTAATTATGTATTTATTATATTTAAATAAAAATTGTTTAAAAAAGATAATATATATTAATTTTTTTTATATATAGATATAAATAATAATATTAATATATTTTTTAATTTTAAAATTATAAATATTTTTTTTTTAAATCAATTTATTTAGAGCTGTTTAAACTGAATTCAAATATCAACCATTTATCGAATGAGTGGTAAATAAATTTAACCCATCCTAAATTGTTTTACAGATATATTTTTTTTATAATGAAATTAAATAAAGTTTATTTTTCTATCGGCTTAATTTTAAAATAAATCAATCTAATTTTTTTTATATTTAAAATTCATTGGTATTTCTTTCAAATTTTTTAAAAAACCCGAAAACAATTATTTTCTTTTTAAATTAATATGTCCTATTTGAAAATAAATAATAATTATTAAGGTAAAATTATCAAATCTTTCTGATATTTTATAAAGATTTTATCATAATAATATAAATGTTTTAATTTATTTTATAAAATATTATTATTATTTTTTATCTTTATATGTATTATTATGAAATAATTTAAATTTTTTAATATTTTGATAAACATTTATTATGATTCTAATTATTGAAATAATTTAATTAAAATGTTTTCCAAGTAATTATTTTAAGTTTAACAAATGAAAATTATAAACAAATAAATTAATTATAATTTGAATATTAATTTAATAAAAAATTATCATTAATTATATAAAATGAATATATTTAATGTAAAATATAATTTTTCCAAAATTATAAATAAAATACAAAGATTAAATTATAATATTATAAATTTTTATAGAATATGGAATTTTTTAATAATAATTATTTATATTAAAAAAAAAATATATTCTTTAATTATAATATATTTTT
>NW_004086062.1:2786-140986 GCF_000220395.1 Ichthyophthirius multifiliis
ATATATTCTGTATTATGTTATTATTTAATTAAATTGAATGGATATACTAAAAATATTATAATAAAAAATAAAAGTTTAATTATATTTATTTTATTAAAATATTTTTTCTTTAATTGTTTTTAAAAAAAATAAAATACTAATATAAAATAATAATACATAAATATAAATATTTAATAAATCAATTATCAAAAATTATTATTTTTGTGTTTAATTAATTATGTATTTATTATATTTAAATAAAAATTGTTTAAAAAAGATAATATATATTAATTTTTTTTATATATAGATATAAATAATAATATTAATATATTTTTTAATTTTAAAATTATAAATATTTTTTTTTTAAATCAATTTATTATGATTCTAATTATTGAAATAATTTAATTAAAATGTTTTCCAAGTAATTATTTTAAGTTTAACAAATGAAAATTATAAACAAATAAATTAATTATAATTTGAATATTAATTTAATAAAAAATTATCATTAATTATATAAAATGAATATATTTAATGTAAAATATAATTTTTCCAAAATTATAAAAAAAATACAAAGATTAAATTATAATATTATAAATTTTTATAGAATATGGAATTTTTTAATAATAATTATTTATATTAAAAAAAAAATATATTCTTTAATTATAATATATTTTTCTTTTTTTCTAAAAAGAAAAAAATAAAAATTCTAGAAATAAAAAATTAAATATTAAAAACTTAAAAAAAAAATATATAAAATTCAATAATAATAAAAATAATATAAAAAAAAAAGAAAAATAAAATAAAAATACTATTCAAAATGTCATTTTTTAACGATTTCTTCTTTAATGATTTTTTCCGACATGGATTTTTTGACGACTAGTATAGAAATATAGCTCATCATTATCATTCAATAAATAGGCCTAAATATCTTGAAAACAGACTTAAATAATATAATAATTATGAATAAAGGTTATAAAGATAAATCTAATAAACTGAAGAACATATATCCAGTTTAAAATAACAAATGGAAGATATTGCTAAAGACAAAGAATCTTTGATTAATCAAATTGAATAAGAAAAACACAATCCTTAATGTTAAAAAAATTCATAGTAGTAGCCTGGATAATAATAATATAATCAATAAGTTTATAGGAAACACTACTATAAAACTCCTGAAATGGAAATAGAAGAATAATATGATAGTACAAACCCTCAAAACTGTTATAAATATATTAAAAAATAAGGTGAATAACCATAACTTATTTCTGGAGATGCTGAAAGAATAGAACATGAAAAACTTGGAGAAGGACTAGATGAAAAACTTGATTAACTTATTAGAATTACTGGAAAAAATACAAAAGAATTGGTTGATTTAGTTAAAAATAAAAAAGAATTAACTGTTGGATAATTATATGATTAAGCTGTTGAACTAAAAATAGTTTGATTTTATTTTTTATATAATTGATAGAATTAACTTTATATATATATAAATAAATATATTACATAAGTTTATATTTTTGTTTTTTATTATATATTTATATTTAATTGTATTTTTTTTAAAAAAAATTATATTATAATAAAAATAATATTATAATTATATTGATATAAAATAATTTATTTTATAAAATAATAACAAATCTAGTTTATTTAAAATTAATATTTGTTAATTAATATTATTATAATATAATTGAATAAATAAAATTACATGTTTTTTTTAATATTTAATAATTATATGATCATTTTAAGAAACATTTATATAGAGCTTATTTCGATTATAAAGAATATTGTTACAAATTAAAGAAATATATCATTATAAATAAATTAATTAAAATTCTTTATAAAAGAAATAGACATTCTAAAATATGTTAAAAAATATATAAAAAATTAAAAGATAAAGAAATTAATTATAAAAAATAATTATTACATATATTAAAAAAGATTTATAAAAATAAATAAAATAAAATTAAAATAAATAAAGATATTTTATTAATAATAAAAAAAAATTCTTGATAGAAATCAAAATATATATATTATATAAAAAAAATATATATATATAGTTATAATAATATATATACATATAAATTTAAAAAAAAAAAAATTATATATAAATATAAAAAATTTATAGATAATTATAGATTATAAATATAACATTTATTTATATATATATATAAATATATATATATATATTATATATTATAATATTTTTAAATAATTACATCTTTATATATAATTAAATATAGATTTTTTATATTTTAGTAAAATACATTTTTATAAAAATATAATAAATATAAGGTTATAAATTTATCATTAATCATAATAGAAGCTTTATTATTTCTAATTTTAAATAGGAGAAAATACAAAAAATGGTGAAACCTTATTTTTGAATTTTTTTTCATTATTTTATAAAACTTTATCTAATTCTTCATTACTTGGAACATTTAATGGAGAATTAATAAAAAATGTTTGCTCATTTTTTTCATTTTTAATATCTTCTTAAGATATCTTTGGTTGAATATTTTTCAAAATTTTTAAAGATTAATTTGAATCATTTTCTAATAATAAATTTTAATTTATTTTTTTAGACTAATTAATTTCACTTTAGGTTTATGACATTTCTGGATGTGTTTTATTGATATTTTCACTAGAATCACTTGAAAATCTATTACTATGCTATGAAAAACTCTTTTGAAAATAAAAAAAATTCTATTACCTAATAACACTAAGCCAAATTTTAATAAAAGAAGTTAATTTTTTTTAAAAGCAATCTCCTCCATTTTTCAGTATTTATATTTTAAAATAGGAGAAATTAGCATTTTTTATTTCATCTTCTTCATACTCTTCATATTATTAAGTATTGTAATATTCTTCTTCTTCTGATATTTCCTAAATAATGCTTTTATTATTAGAATCTAAACAATAATTAATTTCTTATTAAGATTATATTAAATTATTATTTTGTAAAGTTGGATCTTATAAATAATAATTATTTTATAGACTTTATAAGGATTCTTTATATTATTATATCTTCTAATAAAAATTATCATTTATTTTACTGTTACAAAGAAAACAAATAGTTATAAAACGGGCATGCTTTAAATAGAAATTTTGCCATTCTATTAGATAATTTTATTCTTAAAAAAGGATTTTGTCTTATTTGTATAATGGTATAAATTTCAAATGCAAATCTTCAACATTTTATTCTGTATAATGTAATAATCCCCAAGAGGATTTACAATAGAAACAATTTTGGTTTACGTTTTTAAATAAAAATCCTCCTATTGAATTTTCGACTTATTTAAGTATTCTCGCACGTCTTAACCAATACTAAAATATTAAAATTAAATTTCTTAGCTATTATTCTTAAAAATTTAACTTTTTCTTGTTTGTAGTTAAATTTTCATCTTATTTTTTTATTTATAATTAAGAGTCATCTTACAACTATTTATTTTAAAAATGCCCATATATTTTTTCGAATCCTTCTAATATTATTTTTCGATTTATACTGATTTGTTGTGTATTTTTCTCCTTTAAAATTTACTCAAAAAGAATTTTTATATTGTATTTAAACCACTGTTTATTTGAGTTTAAGAAGTTATAGAGAAATTTTTCATCTTTATATTCGAATTATTCGAGATTTTATTTTAAATCTTCAAGTCTTGTTTTATTTTCTTTAACTTTTATTGCTTTTTCAAATGCTTTTTAGAATTTACCAAATCTTAAGTGTTTTTCTTTTTTAAAAATTTCTTAATTAGGTTTAAAATTATCAGAAATTTCAGCAATGAAATTCTATACATGAATATCAAGAATTGAGCAATAATTTACTTATCGTTAAATAAAAATTTTTAAATAAGGATTATTTTTATATATATTTATTAATATATGTGATATCTTTATTCTCTTCAAAAGCTTAATCATTAATTTGAGTTTCTAAAGTTTTGTCTATTTTATCTTTATTTTTTACTTTCCATATAGAAGTCATTTTATAAATTTAAATGGTCAACATTTAAACTATAAAACATATAATAATCCAAAATATAACAATAATTAAAAATGTTATTATATTATCAAATATATTAAATGTTTATACTAAACATGTTTATATGCCAATAAATCCGAATATACCTCCTATTTTTTTAATATTATAAATTACTTATGATTACTTTTACCTGCTACATAAATGCTTTCAACAAAATAAAATTGTGGAGAATATCCCCATTAATCTAATGTTTTAAAACCATCTTCTATGTCTTCAAGGATATCTTCCTCATCTTCTATTTTCCAGTTGTATTTACGATTATTAAATCTATCTTATATTATCTTTCCATATTCTAAAACAAATAATTTGTGTATTTATTCTACTACTTGTAATAAGAGAGCATCAATTATTATTTTAAAATGGTATAATTGCAACATTAAATAAAAAGTAAAAAACTAAACCTGCCTTAGATATTCCGAACATTAATGGAATTTCATTTTCATCATAAAAATCCATGTAATAATGATTGATATAGGCTTTTTTAAAATATATTATTAATTAAATATTTTTTATTTTATATATTGCATAATAAAAAATTGTAAAGCTATTATTGGAAAAATCGCAATAAATTTCTAATTAATTCGAATATTCACTTTATTCATAATTTTGTTTGTTTTGTTTGGTTTTTTAGTTTTATTGATTATTAAATTTTGTCTTTAAATAATGTTAGTAATATTTTTCATATTTATCTGTTTCTTATAATTCATAAACTGAATCACATTCCTCTTTATACAATTAATTTTTAAAATCTTAGATTTGATTTTATTATTTTTCTAAACTAATTTTTGTTGTTTATACAATGTATTTTTTTTTATTTTATTTTAAGATAATATTTCATCATATTCTAATTCCTCTTTTTAATTAAAAAAAATATATTTATAGTTTTTATTTTTACAAATATCATCAACATAAGTCCCTACACTTTCTTCAAATTATTCTGACAATATAATATCACTATCAGTTTCTTAAACTATATTTTTATAAATAATATATTATATTTTTATTAATATTACGTTATTTCTTTACATTTATTTTGTATTATTATTGTTATTCATAAATAAATTTATGATTTTCAACTTTTTAAAAATCATCAATATTATTAGAAAATAAAATATTTTAATTTGATTTTTCTAAAGTAGTGTTATCATCTTCTTCATCTAAATCAATATCTTCGCTTTTACTTATTATTCTATTTTTAATTTATTTATTTTTAAAAAAAAATATATAATAAGTCACTTTTTTAAATATTTCTATATTTATTCAGATATTTCAAAGAAATAATCAGTTAAATATTTTACTGAAAGTACTTAGTGTGTTTTTTCAAAACATTAAATACCTAATCCTACAAAATAGGAAAATAAGAAATCAAAAAAGTCAATAGCTCCAAGTCCAGCAATTTACATTCCTTAAGCTTTTTTAAAAAAATAATTTATTCACATTTTATCATTTATAAATAAATTATATTAAGATTACATAATAATACACTTAATAAATTAAGTTTTAGTTCTGTACAAACATAAAGCTTAAGCCATTCTTCGAAGACAATTTAGAAAACTTTCAACACAACCATAAAATACCAGATATATTTTCCATAAACTGTAGAGAAAGATAAATACATTATAAAAATCATAACAATCCAAATAAAAATATTAAACTAAAAAAAATACATTCTATGCCAAGACTATTCATTCCAAATATTTCCATCATGAGATTCTTTAATAAACAAATCTTGCTTATTTTCGAGATGAAAAATCCTCCTCATAAATTTGCAATTTTTATTATTTTATAAGTCTTTTTAAATTCTATCTTTTGATTTCTGGATTTTATTTTCAGTTGTATCAGGTATAAAAACTCTACACATAACCATCGTTGAATATATACCAATAACTATTTAAGCAAGTCCGGTTCTTCCGCTTCTTATTTATTAAGTAGTATTTTCAAATAATAAAAAAGGCTATTTTTTTTTTAAAAAAATATTTATATTTATTTTTAATTAAAACTAAAAAACATCAAAATATTCAAAAAAGCTTTAGCAATTATCTTAAACTGAACAAGGGAAAAATTACACATCCCAAAATCCTCCAGTCATAATAATTGAACAAAGAAAAGAAATAAAAAATACGGGTACACATGAAAAACTTATTCCTATAATTAAAGGTGGATAAAATTATTTAAAATACCCTTTAAAAATATTAAATTTGGCTTTTACTTATCTTTTGAACATTTTATTCATTAAAGCATGATAACCACTGAAAATTGATATCATAACAACACTAAAAGTTCCAATTAGTAAAGATAAAATTAAATAAACAATCCAATCTAATGCAAAAGCAATAGCTAATTCAGCTTAAGTCATAGAAAGAAAGCTTATATTAAGGACATATTTAAATGCTTATTTTTTACTTTTGTATTATTCTATATCAACTAATTATTTGAAATAAACAAGGGCTGTAATAATTATTTTATTTTCTTTATCAACTTAATAATATTTTATTTATAATTCAACGATAGTAGGCAACTTATTTGAAGGAATATCGCTTTAAACTATCACTGGTATTAAATCTAAATATGTAAACATTTTATTTTCATTAATTATTTTTGTTATATCAATAGGGTTATTAGTCAAATAAAAAAGTACATCTTATTTAACTGTCTAAAACCACATTATTTATGCAGGGTTTTCCAAAAAAGCATCATCCATAACGCATGTAAGTTCCACGTTTTTACATGTATCTGAAATCGGTACATCTCCGAAAGTTACTTAGTTTATAGGCTTAGTTTATGAAGTATCATATATTTAACAATATTCCTCATTTTCAATAAAATCTTCAAAGAAAATATATTCACCCATATTTTAACAGTTTTAAAAAAAAGGAATATAAGGCATTACAATTTGAGTTTTATCTTTCCAATAAAAAGCGTTGTTTTGGAATATTTTTTATTGGTCTTTTGTCAATTCTAAATTAGTTAATGTATTTGGAGGTATTATTTATGTATAACCTATTAAATAGTTAGGATATTTACCATCTTAGTCTAAATTAGGTAAAAATAAAGGAAGGTTTGCTACAGAGGGATTTTTTATAACAGCAGCAAATATTTTATTTTATTAAAATATTGCACGATAAGGCGTATTTATTTTAATTTTTGCACATTACATAAATATACTACGCATAGAAAAATATTTAACATTTAATATACGAATTCCAATTATTAGCTCTGAATCTTACATAGCAAATAAACGAAATGTGTGAGTATTTATTTTATTTATTTTATCACTAACGAAATTTTATGGTAAAGTTATTTTGTATTAGTCGGGATTATTGTTCCATTTTTCAAAGTCTATATTTTCCGAAAAACCTATCAGTATCTTTTTCATATATATTTATTTTTATAAACTAACTAAGAAAAATAGTTAAATTATAGAAATCAACCGAACCTTTGATAAACAATGAAAAATGAGCCAAAACTAAACATTTATTTTTATTTGATTTTAATATAGTAATGCATAGAAAAAAGCTGATAAATATTGACTACAGCTCCGGTTTGGTTCGGTTGATTTCCCATAAATAATTTATTTTATTTTATTTTTTTAATTATTTTACATCCCATTATATCTTATAATTAAAATCAAAAGATTAATCAATTTCACGTAAATGACGAAAATCAAACGTTATTTCAACTACGCTTTACGCTTTCTTTTAAAAATATAATAAAAATAATATATATGTATATAGGAAATATTTAATATTATTTTTTAAAGTGAAAATTAAGTTAAATATTTGACATAATAGTTAATTATTTAATGGAAAACCATTTTATTATTTAATTTTACAAAAAAAAAAAAAATTATAATATTTATTGTTATATTTTATCCATTTTTATTACTATTTCAAAAATAGATTAAGGATCTTCTAATTCTTTTTTTTTTTAATACTTTTACGATATTTTAGTTTTAGAATGAAATAATATATATTTACTTATTTAGAAGGAGTAGGATATAGTCCTAATTTTAATGGATTAATGATTTGATGTATTTTATTCGATTAAACTTAAATTAAAATATAAATAAAAATCAATAATATTCTACTCATTAATTTAAATTTCATTTTTAAATAACTAAAAAAAATTAATTTCAAATAAATTAAAATAATATTACTTATAAATTTTAACAAATACTAAAATAATTGAATTATGATATTGAATTTTAAACTAATAACTGTAATCAAAACCATAATTTTATAAAATATTTATGCAAATTTGATTTTAAAAACAAAATTCTTATTTGTAATTCTAAAAATAATTAAAACTCAAATTTATGCAAACATATTTTATTAATATATTTAGAAGTGATAGAAAAAAAAAACATAAAAAATGCAAAATGGTATGGTTATTTGCATGCCGGCTTAGTGTTTTATATATAAATAATAACAATAGATTAAATAAACTTAATATTAACGAAAAAGACTAAATATATTTTTATCATATAATCTAAATTAAACTAATGCTACTTTGATTATTTTTAATAAATTGATTTTGTAATTACTGGAAATTTTTAAAAATCGATTTACATTAAATAAATAAAAATTATAAATATTGACAATATAATAATCTAAATAAATGTCTTAATATATATATATAAATATTTATTAATACCAAAATAATAAATTTTATATTTAAATTATATTCCAAATTTAAAATAATTTTTTAATGTATTTTATATAATGAAAAAGCTTTTTAAAATAATTTTATGTTTAATTTTTAAATTTTAAACTGTTTAAATCATGATTATAATGTTTAATAATAAAATATTTTATAAAACTCTAAATTATGATAAGAAGCTTATTATTATTAATATTAAAAGCTTTTATTTCTTATTTTTTTGATATTAGAATAATTAGTTTATTATGTTTTTAAATAAATTATATAAAAAATATTATTAAAGATACTATGTTCATAATAATTATAAATTTTTAATAAATAAAATAATAATAATTAAATTATGTAAATATAAAGTTTATTATCAAATTCTATTTTAAATATATTGAATCCATTAGTTTTAAGGAATTTTAATATCTTAAACTTCTTAAAATAAATTATCAATAAGTTATTATTAAGGATAGTAATTTTTATTTTTAAAAGCCTAATCATAAACAATTTACTAAAATTATAATTTTTCTAAAGCTTTTAACTCTTATATAGGTGTATTTATAATTTTAACTTTTGTTATTTTTTATTATCCAAGTTATTATAAATTATCATAGAAATGTTCAAGTAATTAAAATTCATTATAGTAAAGTTAATTTTTCGCATTACATTTATATCTTTCAATACTTTTTATTAATGCTAATAATATTTACTGATCATCTTAATCAAGAATTCTTTAAGATAAATCAATACATAATCCTAATTATTATATCATCTATTAAGTAAAGTTATTATTAATATTTTTATGATTGTTTTTTATATCTTAATGTATTTATTATATTTAAATATTTATAGCATCTAAAGTATTCAGATTGTTTAAATATATATTGCTTTTAGTCTTCTGATTTATTTTTACTTAATCAAATATTTATCTTTTGTTTCCTTTAATTTATTCATTTGGCTTTTCATAATTCATTAATTTATAAGAACTTTAAGGAGGTTTTAAACTACCTTATTGACAAATATTTTATTCGTTATTATCTTAGTACAGATTTACTTTTTCCATTTTTCTAAATATTTAAGGTACATTATCTTCTTTGAAATCATTTTATACACTATATTATCCTGTTTATTATGATTTTTAAATTTAATTATTGTTGTTTCTTATTTTTTTTAATAATTAAAGATCTTGTTTTGGATCTGGCTATTAAGTATATTTACTTTCTATATCTTTTAAGTATGATTATGTGCTTTTTATTGGCTTTACAGTTCCTGTTGTAGAGACTGATAAAGAAGAAATATTCAAATCTGACGTAAACAGTGAGTTTCCATTATAATTATAAGATTGTTAATTATATGAAGTCGAATTTACTCCTGATACAACTAATGATTATTTATTATTATTCATTTTAATGCTTATTTTGTATGATTGAATATTTATTTATATTTATTTGTTATAAAATTTATATATATATACAATATTTTCATAAATAAAATTAAATATATTTTACTAATTATACATGTATTTTTATTTTTTCATATAATTTTTTTTTAAATAATTTTTTTTTTTATTTTATTTAGTAAATAATAAAAATAAAACCTATATAATAAATATTAATTCTTTTTTAAATTATATTTAATAAATAAATTGGCATCATATACAATAGAAATTCAATTTTATATAATCGTATATGTACTTCAAAATTAATGATAATTACCATTAATAGTTTATAGAAATTATATATTTGTATAAATAAATTTATGAAATAAAATTATATTAATTTAAAACTATATACTAATCTGATTTTAAAATGATGAAATGATGTTTTTATTTATAATTATTTTATTATTAAATTAGATTATTGAAAAGTTGAATAGATTAATAAAAACTTAATTAAACAATTTATTAGAGCAAAATTAGAATAATAATGTTTTAAATAATAAAGAAAAAAAATATGATGAAATTTAATTAAACAACTAACAAAAATATATATGATAAATTCCATATACAATAAGTTTTTTATAAATTTTTAAAAGTTTAATTTAAACCAAAAGAACTATAAAAATTAAATAATCAGCATTATATTCTAAAAATTTATACAGTTAAAAATCAAACTCAAAATAACACATTTTAAAGTCTTTTAATTTTTTACTAATTTAAAATATTAATATAATTGATATTATAATTTTCAGTTATAAATACCATATAAATATCTAAGTATACTAAATAAAATCGTGATCATCAAAAAAATTAATTAAATCTACTAAAATTAATTAGATTATATACTTTTAAAACATTATGACATTATGAATCTATATTTTGTAAGATAAAAATTTTTATTATTTTCAATATTCATAATATAATATATTTATACTAATAAATAATAATAATATAACATAACTTTCTAAATAATTATAAAAAAAATTAAAAAAATATGAATATATAAAAATAAGATGGCTTGTTAAATTTAAAAATGTATTAAAAATTAACATATATTTACATAAATTAATAAATATTGAGTAAAATAAAAATATCATATATAAATTTATTAAAATACATTAATATAGTTTATTTCAAAAATTAAAAAAAAATATGTTTTAATATAAATATATAATAAATTATTATCCCTTTAATAAGTTTCTTTAAGTATATAATTTTTCACAACTAAGCTATATATTTACCAACAGAATTATTGTCTTTAAAATTATCAGAATCTAAATCTTTAATTTCTCTTAAAGGAGTATTAAATTTTTTAGGAGTAATATATATACTTTTGAAATTTTCTTTATGGTTATCGATACTGTTGTTATTAATATTTTCTTTTGAACATAAAAGAAAATTAACAAAGTCAATATTAATAGATTTAATATCTAATTTTTCATTACTAATTCTTTAATTTTTATAGCAGTGAATGAACTTTTAAGGCGTCATATAATTATGATATTACATTTGTTCTACTAATTAATGTATCTCTTTATCTTATATATCAAATTAATTGTTTTAGTTGAAAGAAATGATTTCATAGTTATTTTATTAAATTTAAGAAATTGTTTAATTATTTTATTCGAAATTAAAAAAAGTATCTTTATTATTATTAGTTTATTTTATTTCTTATTATATTTCACAATTATTATTATTTTATGTGAAGATTTTAGATTCTTTATAAATAGAATATTTAGGTTTTCTTCCTCTTTTTTTTTAATCTTATTAATTGCCAAAATGTAATAAGACTTCTTTTACAATTAAAAAAAAATCGTTATTTTTCTAAATAAAATTATATAAATGTTGATAACTTTAAAGAATTTTATTTAAATTTTGTTAATAATAGCTGTGGAATTTTCCTTTTTCATTTAGTTTTTAAATTAAATTTATTTTAAGTAAAGATATATTTTATTAACTCATATAAGTTCTTTATATTTGTTTATAAAATATAGATTTATCATCATCTTCTTCTTCTTCTTAATCATCTTTTTTTTGATTTTATTAATTCTCTTAAAGGTTATTATTATTTTTGAAACAAAAATTATTTTTTTTCTTTTTTTTTCTGATATTTTAAACAAAGTATTCTTCAAAGCCTTCATCATTATTAAGTTTTAATAATTTAAGCAACTCTTCTTCAGCTGTTTTATATTTATCATCAGTTTCAGGTTCTAGTTTATTAGTTTAAATATAAACTTTATATCTTTGATACATTTCCGCCATTTTTTTTTTCATAGAAGAATTCCAATGATTTTTAATTGAATTATCAGTTCTTCCTGGTAAAAATCTAGTAATTTCAGACCATTTATTTCCTTTGAGTCTATGACATAGATATAGAATCCATTCTTCATCATAGTCCCAACTCTCTTTATTTATATTTGGATTCAGATGATTATGCCATCTTTCTCTACATTGTTTTCCTATTCTTCCTGGTATATGTTGTGCGATAAATGTCCATTTTTAAGGACCTAATTATTCTACTATTTTTATTACTAATTTATCTTCTTCTTCACTCCAGGGAGTTTTAATACATTTATTTGCACTTTACAAATTTTAATTGGATGAGTTTTTTATTTATTATTATTCCTTTTTCAGTTATTTTAGATTTGTTTATCTTTGATGCTTATTATTTATTTGTTATTGTTTTTAACATAATTCAATAATTTTTTCGGATGTATTAATACATTTTAGAGACTGCTTTTATTAAAGATCTTGTAGATTTTTTTGACGTTTTTATGCTACTTTTTATAATTTCTTTTGAAAATGCTTTTAGTTTGTAGGAATTTCAAATTATTCTATTTGTTGATGAAGTGTATTTTTGTAAAGCTTTTATTGATTTTATGTGTTTTTTGAATAAGGACTAATTTGTTTGACTTAGTCATGAATTATTTAAGATTTTGGAGATTTTTTATTTTACATTTTTTTTAAGAAATTAAGTAGAAATCTATTTATATTAAAAAATAATTATATATAATTAATTTTTATTATTAATAATTTTTATTTATTTTACATTTAAATTTAAACGAACATTTTTTTTAATATAAATATTAATATATTCATTTATTATAAATTTTAATCTGTTTTGTTTAAATTAAATAAGAAAAAAACAAGGATTCAATAAAAAATTAACATTTCCCTAATTAAATAAAAAAAATGTATTAATTATCTCATTTTTTTATTTTTAAAATTAAATTGATTATCATAATTATTATTTAGATGTTTATAAAATAAATATGTATACAAAATAGAAAGGAAACTAAAAAACTAAATGGAATATAAATTTCTGTTGTATATTGAATTTAATAATTTTAATGATAATTAATTACTTATATAATAAATTTAAAGATTATATATATTAAATATAAATATGATCTTATATTTTATATGTTTTTGTAATTTATTTTTGTTATATATATATTTAATTTTTATTTTTATTTTTATTAAAAATTAAAACATAATGTTTTTATTTAAAAGAGGATTTTAGTATAAAAAACTATGCAATTTTTATTAATCTAACTAAAAGTATATCCCTAAAAATAACTCAGGAAAATTAATATTAGGAACTTTTGTTTCTTTAGGGTTATTATCAGCTGGATTTTATAAATATTAATAAAGTAAAAATTAAAATAGTATTAATTATTCAGATAATTAATTGATTTAGAAAGGAATTATAATTGATGATTAAAAAGAAATTCAATAGTATAGTAATTTTTTAGATTATAAATTTATCTTAAATTTTGATAAATGGGAGTTATAAAATGAAAAATAAGAATTAATTAAAAGTACTGATTTTAATGAAAATTATTATTTTATATTATTTAATTTAAATAATAATAAATAGTAATAGTTTGAGGATACAATGAAGGAAGTTATTAATTTAATATAATAAAAATATCATAAGTGTTAAGAATATTAATATTATAAAAAAGATTTATTAAATCCAATAATCATTAATATTTAAAATAAGTAATAAGATAATATTAATATTTTTAATGGATATATTAATATAATTGATGATCAATAAAAGATAAATTAATAATTTTCAAGTTTAATTTCCAATAGTTATTAAGATAGAATTTTTATTGCTGACGGATCTAATGGCTAAGTTGTTTCGTTTAAATATGGTGATAATCTTAAAGGCAGTGTGATAGCTAAATTTATTCTAAACTACTTAAATGAATAGTCTATTTTTAGATAGATTTTAAAATGATTTATTATTGCTTTTATTTTATATTTAATATACATTTTATATCTTTATTTCATAAATTTTTATTTAAAAGTTTTTAATTTTATTATTAAAGTCATTATTATATAGATTTATAAAATATAATATTAACAATATTTTAAAAAAATTAAATTAAATGATGTTTTATTAAATAAAAACTTTATAAAATTTAAAAAAATAAATAATGAAAATAATAAATATTATCGTAAAGAATTAATAAAATAAATATTTTAAAATTATTTACATTAAGTTAATATCATTTTCTTTAAAAAAAAAAAAAAAATGTTATTAATACATGCAAAGAGTAGAAATTAAATCTACAAAATTCTTAAAAATTTTTAAATTTAGAATAAATTTAAATAAATATTTTTATTTTATTGAAGTTTATTTATAAAATTTTTATAAGTAATATAAATAATGATATTGTACATTTAAATTATAAATAAATTAAAATTTTTCATTTTAAAAAAAAATAACAATATGTTATGGATTATCTCGAATACTTTAATAGTTTATTTATCTAGCTTTTTAAAGGTTTTTTAAAATTTTGATAAAAAATAATCTATTATTATCTATCTAAAATGTAATTGTTTAACTATTAAACAAATAAAATGTTAAATAAACCAAATTTTAATAAAATAATAAAAGCATATTATTTGACAACTATCCTTTTATAAAATTAAAATATTAATTATTTATTTCTTTGTGATTTATCTAAAAAAATATAACTTATGTTTATCAAAATATTTTATTTACTTATAAAAGGTTAAACTATAATAACCATTTTAAGGAACTAAAAGTTTAAATCTAATTATATAAAAAAAGTTCAAATATAATTATATAAAAAAAAAATATTAAATAAATATTAATGTAGTTTTTAATAAAAAAAATATGGATTAAATTGAAAATTATGAATTACAGATATAAAAAAGTTATTTTAAAATGTTTAAATAAAAGGACTGTCTATTTATAAATGGAATAAAAGTAAAATTAATAAAATAAAATTATTTAAAGTATGATTATAAATACTTTATTTTCATTAAATATTTATTTATTTTATGTGTATTATAAAAATACTTTTTTTTTTTAATATATTTTTATTAAATTTGTTTTTAAAAAAAATTTTTGAGCGTGTTAATTAATTAAATCAAAATATATATAAATATTCTTTTTTATTTATAAATAAATAATTACACGAAAGAAAAAATATATAATTAATAATGAAACCAAAAATATATCGAAGAAAATCATTTTAAATTGATAAATCTTTTAATTGTAGGGCTCTAAAATGTAAAAAAAAATATGGATCATATCCTGCTTTATTAGCTCACATTAAATGCAAACATGGTGGCTTTTCAGTACAAAAAATATATGAATTAGCATAAAAAGAGCGTCAATAATAAATAAAACAAAGCCGTAAAATAGGAAAAAGTTATTTTAAAAGAAGACCTTTAAAATAATAAAGAGATACAGAAGTAAAAGTAGAATGAAAATGAAAATTTCGATAATAATAATTTATCAATAAAAAGCCAAAGGATTTTACAAAAAAAATCTCGTTAGGAATAATTATTGTAATAATAATAATTACAATAATAATCTTAATAATAATTATATTTATCATAATAATAATTAATTTTAAGTAAGAAAAAAGGACCAGGAAGACCGAAAAAAGGCGAAGCAATTAGTATTAGTTTTAATACTTAAAATTAAACTAATAAAAATTAAAATGAATTAGATACTTAAAACGGAATTTAAGACATCTAATAATAACAAAAATAATAAGCTTCTTATATTAAGTAGTATATTTAAGATATTATCATTATTTTAAAGAATAGTTAATTTTTAATTAACTCTGATAAAAAAGAATTAAAAAATTTGAATAGTAATTAAAGTATCCTTTAGGATTTTCCAGTTATTAAATAGAGTAATTAGAATTTACTTGAAAAAATAAAAAATTAAATAAAAGAAATAAAAGAATTAGATATTTAATAAAATAATAATAATATGGATACTGTTTAAAAACTTGCCTTTGTATTATGTTTTTTATGGAAAAAACTAATATCAAAATATAGTTTTTCAAAGAATTTTGCTATTTTTTAGGTTATTTGTATGCTGTATTAGATATTAAAAAAATTGAAATTTATGAAATATGCTAAAAAGAGTTTTATAATATTTATACCTATGTGTCTAATTCTATTTGTTATGGAGCTAATTAAAATGAATTATAAATTTTAAAATAACTTTTGAATGAAGAAAGTAAGATTAATTTATTTATTTAAGATTTGTTATGGATTTTATTAAAAATAGTTTATAAAAATTGAATAAAAAAAAAAAATTTATATATATTTGTAAAAAAAAAAAAAACCAATTAATAATAGCATAAAGTTCTTTTGTTTTTAGTTTCTTTAGGAATATTATTGTAATATTTTATTTATATAATCTAAATTGATATTTTAAAAATATTTTTTATTTTATTTTATATTTCTTAATAAATTAATTGTTTATATTAACATCAGAGAAATAAATAATATGAATTAGAATTAAGATTAAATATATTTAGAATGTAAATATAAATATTTATAATTATCTAAATGAAATTTATATCTTAATATATATATTTATTATAAATAAATTATCAATTTAATCTAAAAACTAATTTAAATATTATTATAATTTTGAATATGTTTTATGTATAAAATATTAAAATTTTAGAAAAAAATTTATAGATTTAAATTTTAGTCTTTTTTATAACAAAAAATTAAAAAAATTAAATATTTTTTATATTATATATAAAATGAATCAAGATTAAGAATTACTATAATTTACTTAGAATGTTTTCAAAAAAGAAACTCAAATAAAAAGGTTTTTAAAAGGTATTTTATGAATCTTTATTTAATAATATCTAATTAATTATTTTAGAAATCGAATTTTTATCTAATCTTGATTCTGAATAATATTAAATACAATTAGAATATTATGCATTAGGAATAAAAATATCGGTAAATAAAACATTTTTTAATACAAAATTATTTAAATTAAATTTTAAAAACAATCTTATAATTTATATAATTAAATATGTTTGACTATTTGCTTCAAAAATAATAGATATAACTCTAACAAAAACTTTTTTTAGATAATACTAATTTATCATATCTTTTAAATTATTAACCAATATAATTTGAAATTTAAATAGATGATTAATATCCTTTTATTTCACCAAAAGTGTTATGTAAATCTACAGTAAAATAAAAAAAATAAAAAAAATATTTACAAAAATAAGTTTACATATCCAAGTTTAGCTGACGGAAGAGATTTACATGAAAATATATTGAATATATAATGGAATCCAACTAAGTTATTATATTAAATGATATTATAAATACCAAATTTTTTAGTTAACAAAATAAATAATTTATTACTAATTTTATTTTTATTTAAAAAATAAGAAAACTTTATTAGAAAATAAAAATGATAAAAATTATTTAATAAAACTCGGATAATTTAAAATAAATTTTTAATATGATTTAGATAATTTTGTTAAAATGTAAGCTGTTTATGTATTTGAAATTGTAAATAATGGATATTTAATATTATCAGAATCTAATTTTTTAATATTTGATTTAATTTAGGAAAATATAATAATATTAAAAGAATAGTAATATTTAAGACATTTAAAAAACATTAAAAGATAAAAAGATAAGCCTTAAATTATTTAAATTGAGTGGAAAAATAATTCATAAATAAGTGTTTTTTCAATACATGAAAGTGATAAATTCTTTGATACAATAATGAAACTTAAATAATAAGACGGTGCTAAAATTACTAATAATGAAGGCAAAATTTTGAAAATTTAAAACAATTAAATTCCTGAAAGTTAAGTAACTTTGTAAGCTTATGAAGATATTGATATTGATTTAATTAATAAAAATATTTAGATTTACGAATAATAGTTTTACAAAAAAAATGATGAAAATATGATTAGTTTATTAATGAACATGTATTAAAAAGCTATTTATTATTATTCAGCTTTAGAAGATGAAAGATTTAAAGGTTTTTTATTTAACTATACTTATATATATCATTTTCAAATAAAGATTATGTTCAAAAATTATAAAATATGTTTGCGTAAAAGTAAGTTTAAGAATATTTAGATAAAAAAGAGGAAAATATTAAATAAGTGAAGATGCTATAAAAATAAAATAGTTAGACTAGTTTATCTTTTGAATTAAATAGTAGTGGATATAAAATAAATACAAAAAAAGACATAAAATTTTTTACCTAATAATAATATGAAGATCAAGACAAGAAAACCAGTCAAAATGAAAATTAAAATATTAAAGATGATTTATAAAAAGAATTTAAAAAAGAAGAATATAAATAAAATGATGATGATGGAAGTGATAAAAATGTCATTTAATAAGATGTTAAATATGAAAATAATATATAAAATATGCAAAATTAAAGTTTGAACACTGAAAATAGTGAAATTAATTAATAAAAAATAAAATAAAATAAAAAACCTCCAGCAAGAAAAGTTGTTAAAAAAGATAAATGAATTATAAAATTTACAGAATTAATTTTGTTAAATTATATTAAAAGCTTTTCGTTTAAAAAAAGAACAAATATTATTCATATATTTTTTTGTAATATTATTAAATAAACAAATGAAATATAAATTATTAGAAGTTGAAAATTTATATTCATATTGTACTTGATAATAATAAAATTCAATAAAAATAAATAAAATATAATTTATAAAATCAAAAGCCCTCGTCCCATTTAGTATCTAAGTTAGCATCTTTATCTATGGGTCTAACATTTTATTCAGCCTTTAATAATTTAAATGATAATAAAGTTTAATAAAAAAATATATATTTACTTATATTTCATCAATTATTAATTTCTTTTATTCCTCAAATTCTTATATTTCTTTATCTGTAAGTAATTTATCAGCTGAAGGAATATAAGGAGCTTTTAACTCTTTATCAAGGAGTTTATCCCAATCGAAGTTTTCGAACCATGGGTTGGATTTTAAAGTAGCGTAAGATCCACCTAACCTGACTTCAGGTACTCTACTAAGAAGTTAATCCATTAATTTTTTTGCCTTCTTATCTTTTAAATATGTGGGGTATGTAATTTCTTTTTTTATTATATCTTCATATATCTCATATGGATCTTCGGCTTCTTCACCAAAAGGAACCATTCCGCACATAAATTCATATAAGCAAATACCTACAGACCATAAGTCAATATAACAATTATAACCTTTTCCACATATTATTTCTGGAGCCATATAATGAGGAGTTCCAATAATTGTAAATGTTCTATTTCCTAAACCATGTCTTCCTTTTAATATTTTAGCTGTTCCTAAGTCGATTAATTTTAAGTATCCCTTTTTTTAATTTTTTTATATTTATTTAACTTTTTTATTTACTTATTCATCTGCCATTATATTTTCTGGTTTCATGTCTCTATATATTATGTTTTAATGATGTAAATATTCTAATATCATTATCATTGAGGCTGTGTAAAACTACGAATCATACGTATTTAATAATCCTTTTTTTAATTTTTTTTTTTTTAAAAAAAAAAAATACCAATATCTCTTATGATATCAAATAATTCAATTCCTTTAATATATTCAACCAAAAAATAAACATCACATGAGTCTTTAAATGACCTTGCATATTATATTATAAAAGGAAAATTAACAAGTTCAAGGACTGCTTTTTCTTACTTTAATGATTTTTTATGTAATTTAGAAAATTTTAATAAAAATATATTTTACACATATGTATTTTTCTAAACTTTACTCAGATATTTACGCTTTATTAAAACTTTTTAAGGCATAGTAGTTATTATCATATTTGGCTTTTACTAAATAAACAGGTCCGAACTGACCAAAAGCTAAAAAAAATAAAAAAAAAGTAAATATAAATATATTAACCTAAAGTTTTAATATATATTAATTCGTTTAATTTTATGTTTTAGAATTCTTTTCTTTTATTTTAGTCAGCTTTTTACATTTTTTTTTCTTAATTTTTTTAATTATTAGCTATAATTTCTTCTAGATTTCCTCCAATACATTCAACAAAATTTTCGGAAGTAATTTCTGCAATAACTCCATCTGTTTCCATAACAATATCATCTTCAAAAGTCTTATTTTTATTGCTTTCCAGCATATATTCTTCACCCCAAGCTTAGGCTTTGGAAGCTACAATCATTCCACTTTTAGCCTTTTTTAGGGATCCTTCAATGATAACAACGATTTTTTGATTTGCAACAGTTCCTTTTTTCATTATAACATCACCAGCTTTGTATGAAGATATTTTCATAACATCTAATACTTTATCAATTTAAGCTTTATTAAGTTTTTACAAATGCACATTTTTATCAAAAGCCCATTTTTATAAGTTTCTAAATGTAACAGCATGAACTTGATCTCCTAGAACTTTTGTTAATGTATCTCTTCCTAAAGCTAAGCATTTTACCTCATCTTCTGCTCTTACAGTCATTTACCTTACAGTGTTGTAATATAATGCTTATTCTCCAAAAGAATCGCCTTTATATAATTTACGTACTTCTTTATTTGCTTTTAATACAGTTACATTTCCCTATAATTTTATTTATATTTAAAAATATATAAATATATTTACTTCTTTTATAATATAAAATGATGAGGCAGGATCTCCTTCAGTTACAATAACTTGATTTTTGTAAAATTTCTACACAATCAAAACTGCAGCTATAGCATCTTTTTATTCATTTGTTAAATTATGGAAAAACCTAACTACTTCCATAAATTTTCGATTTTCTTCGTATTCTTTTGTAATCATTTCTTCTACAGCTCTACGGAAAGTGTTTCTATCAATTCCCCATAAAAAACAATGTTCTAATGCTTTTACAGAAGCAGAACGTGGCGCATTATATAATAAAGCTAGTTCTCCAAAACCATCTCCTGCTTTTAATTCTCTTTTGGACTTTTCATTGACTATAACTTCCATAGCCCCTCTTTCTAAAATAAAAAAACTTGTAGCATTATCACTTTATTTAAATATATAATCATTAATAGCAACTTCACAATAAAACATTTTCTTTACTATATTTTCACTTATTTATATAAATATATTTAAATAGATAATAAATATTTTTTTATTATACAGTTCTGCTTCATTTAAATTATAAAAAACGAAATGATTTTTTAAACATGTTATTATAAATGTATTATCATTAGGTGTTTTCTTTTTCTATACAGCTATTATATTTTCATATATAATTTCTCCTTCTGCTGTCATGTTTGGTCCTTTTTTTTTGTTTTCCTATTCATTTTTTAATTTTTATTTTTTAAATAATTTAAATTTATTTTTTTAGAAAAAAAAAATATTTACATTATCAACTTCTCCAGATTACTTGTTAGGATTTTCATTATCGTCTACACTTTGAGGATCTTATTTTGAATTGTTCATAATAATTTTTTAATTTATTATGTTGCAATTTTTATTTATTTCTGATTTATTTAATTTAATTTAATTTTAATAATTAGCAAAATATATATAATTTTTTTTAAATCTTTTATAATGATTTTTTCATTAAAAATTACTATTTCTTTTTTTTTTTTTATGTTTCTATTAATATTTTTATAGTTATTTATTTAAATTTTTTAAGCCTTTAATGATTTTTAAAATTGTTTATTTAAAATTTTATATAAAATTTTAATATAAAATGTATTTTTTTTTAAATATTACATATAATTAAAAATAATATTAATAATCGATTCTATAAATTAATATTTTTAAAATTAAATTAATAAATATTTTTTTTAATGAATATTTAATATTTTTTTCAGATTAAAAAATACTCATTATAATATTCTATAAATTATTTAAATGAAAAAAATGCTGAAAATGTATTTGAATTTTAAAATTTAGTTCTTAAGTATTTTATTATTTATATTAATAACATAAGATTTTTTGATTAAATATGCATAAATTAAAAATATATTTTCAAGATTTGACAATTTCGATATTGCATTGTTTTCTTTTACTTAACTATAAATTTGAATTATGATTCCATATTACTATTTTAAATGAAAACAAAAGTTTAGAAATATTAAAAATAAATCAAAGTTTAATTTAATTAATTATTTTATTGTTAGCTATTAATTTTAAATAAGAAAAATTTAATTTATAAAGTTTTTGAAAATATATTAACTTGGAATAATTTGTAAAACTTAAGCATAATAAATAATTCCTTTTATAAAATATAAAAACAGAAAGAATGTTAATAACTTACAATTTTACATATAAAATGTTTACTTTTAAATTTAATATTAATTAATTAATTTTAATTTAATAATTCAAATTTCTTACTTTACTATTTTAAATAAAATATAAATAGCTGGAATTAAAAATAACGGCACAAAAGTAATTCCTAAAATTAGCAGACCGATAATTTTAGCTTTTTTATGTTTTCTTCTTTGTCTAAATGTAGTATTATGTCTATAAATATAATTAGGTGTCAAAACAGCTATTACAGCAACAACAATTGGAAATGCAATAATTAATAATAAAGCAATCAAAACAATTAGTATAAGTTTAGGAAATAAAGTTAAATAGTTCCTTAGTTTATAATTTTTAGGCAGAGCTTAATTGTTATATTATCTTCCTGGGCACCCAAATATATTCAAATAATTAAAATGAGAATATCTAATATTTATTAATTTACAAAGCCAACAAAAGCTTACTTAACACATTGGACATGTCATTTTATTGCAACCTTTTGTAATTTTTTTATTTTGAATTCATATATGATTCTTTACCTGACACTTTTTCTACTTTTACAGTACAATTAGGACAAAAAGATATTTCATACTTATATATTGCTTATTGAAAGTCTTCTTACATCTTATCTTAACAGGTAATTCCTTTATTTTTTTATCTAAATTAATTTTATTTATTTTATTTTTTTCTAACCTTCATGCCAATCGTTTCCGCATAAAAAGCACATAATATTTCCACATTCACATTTTGCTTAATTACTTTTTTCATTTGCTTTAACGTATTTATTGCAACCTTCTTTACAACACCATTTAAGAGAAGGATCTTAGTTTATTATAAGAATCTTTTTAAATTATATGTATTTTTTAAATGAATTTTCATCAATAAGTTCTTCAATATTTTTATCTACATAACATTATTAACAATTATTCTATTTTATTTATAATTATAATTATAAATTTATGAAAGTAAAAATAAATACATATGGGCATTTAATCCTTAATACATTATTAGTATTAATACAATTAATCAAATAGTTAAAAATACAATATTTACAGAATTTATGGTCACATTCTTACTTTACATAAAAAAAAGAATTTTAATAGTTAATACAGCATATTTAACATTATAGATATCTTTCATCATTAACCAACATTTACATTTTTTATTATTCGAGTTATTTCAAAAATATGCTGGCACTATCTTGTATTTATATATTAGAAATGTCTTGTATTTTTTCTGTTTATTATACGCTTTCAATATCTCCTTAATGAATATTTAATTTCTTTTTTATGATATAAACAAATTGTTAATATAAATATTTTTTAAGGAATAAAACTTTTATTTACAGAATCTTATTGTAACTTTATATATACTTAAGAATCAAATATATAACAAAATAATTATTCTTTTGTAATTTTTTCTATTTTATTATTTAATTCCACTTTTTATATTATTTAATCTATATTTTCTTATATTAATTGCATTTCTGCTAACTTGTTTATTACCCATTTTATTTTATAAGTTTTATCATATATTTAAAAATCATTATTTAAATTCTAATTTTTTTATTATATATTATTTTAGTTTTATATTAAAAGAACATCTGAGCCTTATATAACTAAATTTTATTAATTTTTCATATTATTTTTTTTGTTTTTTAATTGTGTTAATAATTATAAAAAATTTAAAATTATATATTTTTTAAAAATTCAATATTAATTATAAATTAATTTAATATTATAAAATAATAATATAATTATTATTTATTATTTATTTTATATCTTTTTTTATATTATTTTTATTATATATATACAATTCATTATTAATATAATTACCAATATAAAAAATAAAAAAAATAAATCAATAAAATTAAAGCAAAAATATTAAAATAAAATATTCAAAACTATTATGTAAGATTAAACTGAATAAAAATAAAATTATTTATTTGATTAAATTATTAATGAAGGATATAATCCAGAAGAATTTATGTAATTTATGTCTGAATATAAAGAAGGTATAAATATAGATAAAACTATAATAAAAATAATAAATATAAATATAAAAAATAAAAAGATGGATAAAACATAGAAATATATACTATTGATGAATTAGTCATAGTAAATTATATAAAAAAATATAAATTTAATTTTTTAATAATTCCTTAAAATTATTTTTATATTAAAGGTTGTTAATTAATTCAAGCAAAAATATCAAAAATAATAAGAAGAAAATTAAGAATACAATTAAAATTAATTTGATGATAATTATTATTAGTAATAATTTGATTAAGATAATCAAAATTAATAAAAACAGAAAGAATAATAAAAGTAAAAAGAAACAAATAAAAGAGAAAAAATTTAAGAAGAAAATGATATATTGCAATAAAAAAATCAATAAAAAGAACAATAACAAAATTAAAATTAAAAAGAAAAAGAATTAAATATGTAATAAGAGAAATAATAATAATATATGCAATAATAACAATAATAATAAAAACAATAATAATTATAATAATAGTAATAATAATAATATTAATAATAATAATAATAAAAATAAATAAAATAATAATAATAGTAATTATAATAATAATAATAATTGTAATAATAAAAGTAAATATAATAAGATATATTATTATAATAATAATAATACTAATAGTAACAATAAAAGTAAGTATAAAATTAAAAGCAATAATAATAAAAAATATAATAACAATAACAATAACAATAACAATAACAATAACAATAACAATAACAATAACAATAACAATAACAATAACAATAACAATAACAATAACAATAACAATAACAATAACAATAACAATAACAATAACAATAACAATAACAATAACAATAACAATAACAATAACAATAACAATAACAATAACAATAACAATAACAATAACAATAACAATAACAATAACAATAACAATAACAATAACAATAACAATAACAATAATAATAATAATAATAATAATAATAATAATAATAATAATAATAATAATAATAATAATATAAGAAAGATACTAATTAAAATGATAACTAATCAAATTATTAAAGCTATTTACCTCCATAATCATCTATGCCTTTTGATCAAGATCCTCTCGGCTCTTTAGCTAAAAAGAATGAATAATGTATTTTTTAAAATAATGAAATATGGAATACTGGATTATTATAAAACATATAAACAAATTTTATTAATAATAATGATATATGGCAAACATAAAATACTAATAATGATTTTATAAATAATTAAGATAATGATTTGTTTAATTAATTTAATTAATAAACTTAAGTATAAACATAAGAAATAACTTAATAATAATAAAAAAAATAAGGAGAAGAAATAGATCTTTTTAGCGATTTTTATGGAAATTATTAATAATCAAATAATAATTAATAGTCAAATATATAATAAACATAATTATAATAATAAAATTTAAATAATATTTATAATCCAAAACCTTAACCAATTTAAAACAATAAAAATTAAAATGAACTTGATTTTGATTTATTATTTGGATCTGATGATACAAAAAATAATAATATTTAATTACAATAAAATCAAAGCATATAATCATAATAACAATAAATGCAACAGATATAACCATAATAATAGCTAATAAATAGTCAAAAACAATAATTACAAATAAATAATACAAATAATGCTTCATAAATTCCAATAGAATTACATTTAAAAAATCATAATTAAAATAAGTAATCATTAAATTAATTAACTACAGGAATAGGCGCTGCAACTATAGCAGCTGAAACAAAATTAGCATTAACAAATAATTTAAATGATAATTAATAAAAAAATTAGCAATAGTAACCTTAGAATTAATTAACTTAGCAAAATGATTAAATATAATAACCATAAAGAAAAAAAAGCATTACTTTAAACACTAGCAATACCTAATTTATATAAGAAAAATAATGTAAAAAAAGTGTACTTACAGTTGTAGGTGCAAAAAGCGATGTAAAAGTCTAAATATAAAGCTTTTAAGTTATATAAGGTTCACTTTTAAAATAACCTTATGCAATATATCATATCACGACTATGCCTTTTAATTGGAGTGTGAAAAGACACAACAGTGATTTTTTATGGTTGAAAAATATACTTGTAAAAGTACATCCTGGAATTGCCATACCACCTTTACCTGAAAAAACAATAAAAACTATGGATGATAAATTAGCTACTAGAAGAAAAATATATTTTTAATGTTTTTTAGAGGAAATATTAAATGATGAATAATTAAAATCTTCTAAATATCTTACTGATTTTTTATCTATTTCTGATGAAAAATTACTTAAATAAAGATAAAAAGAAACCGAAAAATTTAATTAACCGAAAAATCTAAATGAAATAGAAACTATTATTGGAAAAGTATTAATTACTGTATATACATATATATAAATATTTAATTTTTTAAAGTATTTTACAAATAAAAATCCTGAATGTCAAAATTAATCAGTTATTATTGATTCCTTTCTGACATAAAATGATATTTTATATGATAAACTTAAATTATTATCAAAATAATTATAATAGGGTTATAATTAAATATAGCAAGCTTTTTATTAAATTGGCGATGTATTTTCTTAACTATTTAGTAATGTACAATTCTTTAATTAAAAAGCTTTTGAAGAATGCTAAGTAAAGGATTTAGAAGAAGTCTATAAAATTATGAATAATATATATGTTAAATAAGCATATTAAATTTAAAATTAATAAAAACTGTTTGAAAATAATTTTTATAATTATTTTAAATTTCATAAAGATAGTTTAAATGGATTAAAAGATATAGTAAAAATTAGAAACGATTTAAATGCCGCATTAACAAAAAAAACAGGTTATCTTATATATTAATTTTTAATTAAAAATTTTTTTGTAATTAATAAAGACAATGGTAGTTAAGGAGGAATGTTTAACAACATTTTTGGAAAAAGCAAAGAAACAGTATATTAACCATCTAAAGTATAAAAAAATAAATATTTATTTATTTAAAATAACATTTTTATCGAAGATATTAAAAGAACTTGAAGATTAAACAGGATACTATAATTAACAAATGATTACTAATTGTAAATAAATATTAAAACATAGGAGCATTAAATATTCTTGATCATTTCTCTGATTATCTAACTATAATTAAAAGAAATATAAAATGAAGTAAATAATATATATAATTAAAATAAATATAAAAAATATATGAATAGATATATAAATATATATATATATATATATATTATTTATATAATTATATTTACACATATTTTTATTTTTATAATTATTTATATTATCATTTTTATTATATTTTATTTTTTTAATTAGATTTAAACGTGTTGGGATGATATAATTTCTGATTTTAGATCAATAACATGTGGCCATGGAACAATAAATAAATATGAAATATTAAAAAAAGTAGCATGAATTATAATACCTTCTACTATTATTTTGTTTTATTTTTTTTATGTTTTATCAATTTTGAAAACATAATCAATATAAAAAAATATTAGTAAAATGGATAATTTTTTTTTTCTTATACATTTTTTTAAATATAAATTAATAAAAATTTAACTAATTTTATTCTATAATTAAAAATATATATATATATATATATATATATATTTTTTTTATTTTGTTTTAAATATAATTCTTATTATTATTTATTATTTTTATGTCAAATAAAGTTTTATCATTTTTTAAATAATTAAATAATAAAAATGTTTAAAATTATCTCTAAAATTTTTATTTTAAAAATGTTGAAATATATTAATTTTTTGTAATTAAATATAAATATAAAAAATATCTTTATTTAGTGTTTAATTTTATTTTTAAACATAGACAAACAATAAAACATAAATAATTTCACTATTTTTTAAAAAAATATTTTAATAAAAATTTGTAAAAGGATATCTCAATCTTATTTTACTTTTTTATTTCTGCAGCTTGAAGAAGAGCTACCCATAAGATAAAAAAGACCAGCTATAATAGAAACATTTTTTAAAACCGTTGCAAGTGCATTTTAATCTTAGTTATTTTCAAGTAAAGTTGGCAAAGTTTATAAAACTGTGTTTGCTATAATTCCTAAAGTTACTAAAAAAGGAACTATTTTGCAATTGCTTAGTAAAATTAAAGAACTCAAAATATATAAACCAGCTACAACATATCTAGCTTCTTCATAGTATTATTAATAATCTTAAATTATAGCTAATTAAGGTACTTTTATTGATAATTTTGTTAAAGATGTGTTAAAATCTTATCTAGAATTATGTCTGTAAAACAATAAACCTCCTTGAATACATAAAGAAAGAACTAAAATAAATTTACCTAGGCCTACGAGCATTTTTAATTTTTTTTTAATTTTTTATTTTTTTAATTTTTTTATTTATAAATTATATTTTTTATATATGTTCTCAATTAAAAAAAAAGATATATGTTTATTTTTGTAAAATAAGTAATTTTTAGTATAAAATATGTTTATAACGTGGAATCATATATTTTATTATTATTAATACAAATTTATTTTAATTAAGAATATAATATTTGAATTAAATATTTTTTTTTTAAATTAAATTACTAATCATAAGCTTGTAAAAAATTAACTAAATTTAAGTTATTATTATAAGTAATTATATATAAATATAATATTAATATTGAAATGTAGTAATTGAATAAAAAATATCTATTCTATTTAAATAATAATGCTTATTATATATTTAAATTATTAACTTTATTTTTTATTTTTTAATATATTAATTAAATTTGCAATCAGAAGTTTAAATTTTTTTTATAAAAATAAATAATAAAAATAAAAATTTAAAAAAATTTGTTCGAAAAAAAATATAAATAAATATGTTTTTTAATGTATTATTATTTAAAAATTTTATTAATAAAAAAATTAAAAAATATTATATAATAAATTTATTATTTATGATAATAAAAAAAATTAAAATTAAAATTTTTAAATTATTATTTAAAATTAAATAATAAATATTAATGAATTTTTATCTAAAATAAATAAAGATTCAAAGTATTGTGTTTTTATGTACATTTTGAAAATATATTATATATAATTATTCTTGTTAAATAAAAAATTATTATTTAATAAATAAATTTTGGAAATGGAAATGGAAATGAATAAGTAATTATAAATAAAAAAAAAAAAAAAATAGTAAATATATAATAAATAAATAAGAATAAAAATAAAATAACTTTTATAAAAAAAAACTAATAATAATAAAAAAAAAAAAAATTAAAAATAATAGTAAAATTAATAAAAAATAGAAATAATAATAATATAAATAATATATATATAATAATAATAATAAAAATAATAATAATAAAAATAATAATAATATAATAAATTAAATTAAATTAAACTTTATTTTATATGAATTGAATTGAATTTATTTTTATTAAATAGATACTAATTGAATATTTTTAATTATATTAAATTAATTTGTATTTAATTAAATATTAATATTATAATTTAATATTACTTTAAATTGTATTTATAATAATAATTTAATTAATTATAATAAATATATATTTCTTAATTATAGTTTAATAATATTGTCATAATTAATTTTTTTACAATTAATATTTTATAACTTATTAAAAAATGGTTATTGATCACTAATATTTACGTATATTTTCTTTTTTTATTTATATTATATCATAATTTTTTTTAATTTTTTTTTTAAAATTATTTATTTAAGATACTAAATGTCTATTACTTATGATTAATATAATTAATTACGTAAAGTGCCTGCTGTACCAATTTAAGCATGAAAAACTAGATTTACAAAAGATTTATTCAGATTATAAGGCACTTTAGTTAAGCACTATATTTAATTCTTTATACTAATCATAGTTTTTATTTGAACTTATAAAAAAGTTGTTTTGTAAGATGTAATATATATAATTTATAATATAATTAATTTATTTTTATATAAAAAGTGATTTTTCATATTACGATGAATTTCATATATTAGTATTATTTATAATTACTTAATAATAAGAACACCATCATTAACAAATTAGATAAATTCATATTTGAAGTAAATTAAATTTTTTAAAAATTTATTATTTATAATTATAAATATTGGATGTTTAAGTAAAATTCCTGATAATTTAAATTCTTATTCATACTTTAAAATACAATTATAAATTATTCAATCATAGCTGAAGTAATTCTTTTGCTTAAGGATTCGAAAATGCCTAAACCTTATTGAAAATAAATTTCATTTGTATAAATTATTATCAGAATAGCTTTTTTTTATAAAATTATTATGATTATAGTATGAAAGCTGTTAATTTTTACCTGTAATCACCGGTTCTCTAAAAATAACAAAAAATATACTTATTGAATATATTTTACTGATTAGAGTTATGAGAGATCCTGATATTTATATTTTTTTTAAAAAAAATTACTACTTTTTAATGCCTTTTCTTAAGATTTATTAATGAATGAAAAAATAATATTTATATATCTTTAGTAATAATTAATATATTTATTAAATTGAAAATTTAGAATAAGTAATACACTAAAGCCTATTTCTGGTTTACAGTCAATAGAAACTTTTGTAATAAAAATAATATATTTATTCGACATTATGAAAGTTCGCTTTAGTGTAATGTTAGTTTGCCGTCTGAAAGTAGAAAAACAGAATATTATGAAAATTCGGCAAAAACAATGATTATATTAAGAAAAGTAGGAGATCAAGATTTTGGTTATTAAAATGTATATTAAATTCGAAATGCAAAACTACAGGTGAATTATTAAGAGAATTTAATTTTTTTATTTATTAATGGCAAAATGGTTTACCCTCATCAATAATAAGAAATGCAAATAGAATTGGATTAAATCCGATCCTGGAACCCAAACAAAAGAAAGTGGATTTTTTTGATAGTCTAGTAGATGGTCTATGGATAGAAATATGAATACAGTATTAGATAATAATATGACATTTTGCTTAGATAATTTAAAAAGAATAAAACTTAGGTAAAAATTAAGAATGTTTTCTGAAGTTTAAGATTTAGCTATGGAAAGTCCTATATCCTGAAACAGTAAGTATATGTGGAATAGTTTATTTATCTTATGAAGATTCGGGATGTGCTTATTATGTAAAAATTTGGGCTAAGTAAAATGCTTACATTAAAAATGACGCAATTAATAATTAGATTTTAGTAAATTTCAGAGTTAACTAAATGATTTTATAAACCAATTTAATTGACAGCTAACATATTTGATCTCTTATTAGCTTTATTATAATAGTTAAATGTAGGAAATTATGAATCTGAATATGAAATACTTTAAAAAATCAATTAGTGTATTCCTTTTAAATTAATTTTGATAATAGGAAGTTAATTAATATAAAATTTGAATTTAAATTATATTTATATCAAATAAATAATCAATTACAACTAACTTATACATGCATACATTGATGTTGAGTATGTATATTTTTAAATATCATGTCGAATATAAGCCAGTTAGTAAAATATAATACTTTTAAAAATAATGTGACCTTATATTATTCTTCAATCTTTATTTATGAGAATTTTGTAAAAACAATATATTCTGTGAATGATAAATAATTATTTCTATGATAAATAAATTCCATTATTATATTTTATTAAATTTTTAATTTTTGAAAGCTTATATTACAATTAACTTTTGTATTCAACTATATTTTTATCAAATATAATTTAAATTATTTTAATAAAAATTTATAATTAAAAGATAATTATTTAAAATATGAATAAAAAGCAATAAATCATTTTTATAAAAATAAATTTTATATTTGTATAATTAATAAAGGGTATAAAATTAAGATAAAACATATTAAAAAAATGTAATAATTTATTATATCAATTTATCTAACTGTGAATAGAATAGAAAATCAAATATACTGACGGATTCATACTTTTTTGTCTTTTAATATAAATATTTTTGATTTAATTTGAAATTATTATTTGCGATTTGTATTTTTTTTTAAACTTATATTACAAACAAAAATATATATATATAGTATTATTTTAAATGAAAAAAAATATATATAGTATTGTTTTAAATAAAAATAAATAAATATATTTATGAACATCTAGTATAAAAATATTAATAATCAAATGGCAAATTTTTAAATATATATTAAATATAAAATCATTTGTTTATAAGCAATAAATTTTTATTTATATAATAAAAACATATGACTTTAGAAATAATTTTATGATAAAATTATAAGAATAATTAAACAAAATGATTTTTATCAATTAAAAAATATAAATTATTAAATTATAAAAATACCTATAATCATATTATATTTACAAAAGTGTTATTATACATTAATTAATATTTATAAAAAATAAAATTATTATTTTTTAAAAGGTGTAATATTAGAATTTATAATTACATAAATTTTTAACTCATTTTTATATTAATTTATATAATTATAATTTTTTTATAATCATAAATTATAAAAACGAATCACTAAATATGTACATAATTATTATTTTGAAAATAAAGATTAGTATATATGAATAAAACAACATTTAAACATTAATAAATACCAATTTTTTATTACATTTTATATTAATAATTTTTATTTATTAAATTAAATCTAAATTTTATTTACTAAATTAATTCTTATAAAAAAGAAATTAATTTATTTGCTAAATTAATCCTTTTTAAAAATAAATAATTAAATTTTACTTAACTATTTTTAAAACTATTGTTTTTATTACAATTAAAAAAATAAATTATAATTTAATCATTTTTTTAAAATTATTTTCATTAAAAAAAACTATTTTAAAATGGATTCTTTTACTGGCCTACCAAAAAAATAAATGACAATGGAATAAATAGTAATAATCTATTTTAAAAACTAAAAATATTAAATATAATTAAATTTATTATCTAAATCTTAAAATATTATAAATATATTTGTTTATTAATGATTTTTAAAAAAGGATAAAATGTTAAATGTATAACTAAATTTAATGCAATAAGATTATGAATTATGTACAAAATACGAGAATAAAATTAGAAATTAATAAGAATAAATAATATTAAGAGGAAGATTTGAAAAAGCAGAAACAGATGATGGAACTAAATTTTAAGATGATGAAGATTTAATCGAGTAGAAAAAAACATTGAATGATATTACAAATAAATTAAATGAATAAAATAATAATTTTAATAATAATTAAAATTAATAAAATACCTATCAAGATGATTAATAGAATGATGAAAATAAAAATAATAATTATTAGTAAATTAATGATGATAATAATTGTCTTTTTGATGATAATGATGAATATGATGATGTATTTTTATTAAATTATCACATTCTTAATTAAAAATAATAATTTATTTAATTTTATTTTTAAAGTTTTAATAAGCTTCTTAAGTTGATTTTTAAAAATAAAAGAATAAGAAGAAAACAAATTAAAAGAAAATAATTATGTTCATGAAGAAAGAAGAGAGTATGATTTTTAAAAAATTAAAGAAATAATGAACTCTTTTAATTTAAAAGCTCCAGATTGGGCAAATGAGTAATTTAATAATATATTTAAATTGATAATTAAATAAAAAAAAATTAAATATAAATTAGCCAAGAATAATGGAAAATAAAAATTAAAGATATTATAAAAGAATAAAATAGCATTTGAATATAATTTTTAGATAGATTTTGTTTAAATTTTATTTATATATTATTAAATTAGTGAAAATTTATTTTACATTTTTAATCATATTTATAATTTAAAGAAGCATCTTATAAATTTAATTTTCATTAAAATATAACATTTTACAATTAGTTTTATTATCAAAAATATAATTAATTATTTTATAGATTTATTTTTAAATAGTTATATATATTATTTAAAAAATTATTTTTTCGAATTATTTCAATTAATATATTAAAATGTATTTTATTTATAGAAGGAAATAAATAATTTATTATAAACAAGAACATTTATTTTTATTGTTTATTATAAAAATTAAGTATACATTTTTTAAATTAGTAAATTTTTAATTAATTATGTTGAACGAAAATATAAATAGAGAATATAAATCTATATGATTCGACAAAAATATCGAAACAAAGGTCAAATATCAAATATGAGTTATAATATTAAACCTTAGTTAATAGTATTTATATTATCTATGTGTTTAAAAAATCATTTGAAATAAAAATTAAATATAATTTTTAATTAGAATTATACATATTTTTTTAAATTTTTATATAAAAATATTATAAATGTTATATATTAACATTTATTTAAAGTAAAAATCATAATAATTTAATAACAATATTAATTTTACAAATAATTCATAATTATAACTTTTTTTTTTAACATAAAATAAATAAATTAGAAATTCATATTTTAATTAAATTAAAAATTATAATTTAATTATTCGAAGCTATAATCAAATAAGGATTTTTACTATGGTTTTAATTATGAGACAGTTATCTATTTATTGAAATTTAACTTTCTTAATCAAAAACAAATATATCAGATATTTGAGAATAAATTTATAATTTATCCAACTAAGCATTATTATGAATATCATAAGCACATATTATGCCATTATCTAAAAATAGAAAAAAAAATATATAAATAATCAGAAGAAATAACTAAAAATAAAATTTACTTTTATAAGCAATTAAAATAACATCTCCTTTTTCATTCAAACACATTTTTTTAGGAATACCATTTAGAGCAATTTATTTAATATTCTAAAAATAAATAAAGATTTTTTAAAAATAAAAAAATAAATAATACAATATGTTCTCTAAAATTTCGTATCTACACATAATCTTTGGTAAGATAATATATTTCATCTTTATCTTATTTAGAAAATAGGACTTGATTATCCGAGTCAAGATTATTTTATTATGTTTTATTAATTTTTAAATTATCAATTAAATAATATTCTAATTCATATATTTTTTCTAATTCTTCAATAGGCTTTACATTCCTTTTCAGTTATTTTCTATTCCAAATCTAAATCTTTCCATTTTTTGTGCAAACAGCAAAAAAGTTTAAAGGCTCAAATGGTGAAATATCTATATTAGCCAATTCAAAACCTAATGCATCACCTATTTTGTTCATTTATACTTAAAATTGATTATTAAAATCTAAAACCAAAATAAATAAATCTCCCAATGAATTACCCGCAATTAAATTTTTAGTTTCAGGTAAACATTTTAAACAGTTAACCTAAGATTAATTAGAGTTATTAATATTTAAAAAAACCTAACCCAATACATCATAAGAAACATAATTATAAAATCTAACAAATCCATCATTATAACCAGCAACAAGAATTTACAAATTTAAAAGAAAATCCATAACTAAGCATTCTTTTTTTGGTAAAAAAAATTCAGTTTTTTCTTCTATACTTTCTAATTCCCAAATTCTTATTGTTTAATCATTTGAACAAGAAAACAAATATCCATTTTGTTATGATTAACAAGAAGGTAAAAAGTTAACTTATCTTATTATTTTTTCAGATTAATGACTTCCACTAATCCTCACCAACTCATTTTCTTAGAAATCCAAAAGCCATAATGTACCGAATTTCGATAAAACAATTATATTTTCATCATTTTATTAATGTTTATTGTTGGAAAAAATAAAACCACTAGATGAATATGATACTGGAAACGCATCCAATGTAAATAATTAAGGGTTTGAACCTATTATCTAAGCTATTTTTTCTGAAAGAGGTATTTTGTGTTAGAGATCATTTTGATTCTTCATTTGAAATTTATAAATATTAACACTATTACTTATTAGTATTAAATTTTCTTCTACATATAAACATTCCGTTATGCTTTGATTTATAACATTTTAACATACACATGAACATATTCCTGTTCTTGTATCAAATATTAAGATAGCTCCCTATTTATTTTTATAAATTTTTATTTAATTATATATATATTACTAAAGAGGTCCCGACAAATAACAAATGTTAATTATCTAAAATCAAGTATAATAAGCAATTAAAGTTTCCTAATTATTATTTATTTTTTATTTCTGGTTCTTAAAATTCTAATGTCATTCGAGAATTCAATCTCCAAAATTAAACTTTTTATAAAAATAAAACTGCAAACTCTAAAGATCCTAAAGTTGCATTATTCCATTTAAAAGAAACAAAAGATTTTTCCAAAATACTGCAAGATATTAATTTTTAAGATGCTAATTCATAAACGTTTATCGTATTTTTTAGCATTTAGGATACCAATAAATAATTTGAACATGGAGATATTTCTAATAAAGAAGCGTTTTCTGTATTTATTTAGATAATTTGTTTATGAGAAATGCTATCAAAAATAATTGTATGATTACTGAAGGACAAATAATAAAATTTACAGTTCGGAGATATGTCTATTGAATTTATTTGTTAAGGAAAAATTAAAACTTTTTGTATTTTTTTTTGACTATTTATGTCATTTATAGTTAAAATATGGTCTAAATAAGTAATTATATATCTATATATTTTATTCCATATAAACTTTGATAAGGGAAATTTTAAAGAAGTTGAAAAACCAATTGTAGAATTCATTTAGAATATTTCGCCAGGTTTTCTTTAAAATAAAGTTATTCCTTCTATTTCTCCAGGATTATTACTTTATAATAATAAATCTTCTTCTTTTTAATTTTCTTATTATTTTAACATTTATACGTTCCTAAATTATTAATTTTAATGTAGATTTAATAACTAATTTTAATTTTAATTTTAATTTTATAATTATAATAGATGATTTTATTATAATTAATAAGAAACATTTATTTAATTACAATATTATTATTATTATTATAATTATTATTATTATTATTATTATTATTATTATTATATTTAATTATTATTTATATAAATATTATTATTTTAAAAATTATTTTTATTCTAATTTTAATTTTTACCTTATTCTATATCATTATTATATATAACATTTTTATTTTTTTAGTCATTAGTTGATTATATATTAATTTAATGTTCATTTTGTTATTTATTTTATTATTATATAAAATTATCTTTATTGTTTATTTGAATACTTGGTTCAAATATAAGTTTTTCTTCTTTGTCTTCAATTATCTTATTTTATTCATCTTCTTCAGCAGGTCTGTTTAATATAGGTTAACCAAGGAACTTCCAACAGTAAAGTGATTTATTTTCATTAGAAAATGCGAATACAAGATTTAATTCATCATTAGAAAAAACTATTTCTTATAGTTATTCTCCACAATTAAAAGCCTAAAAATAAGGTTCAAGTCCTCCTCTAAAATAATAATCATAAATTTTCATTAAAAATCTATTATTGAAATTTGATAAGATAAAAATAAAAGAGCTATTTTCAGAAATCGATAAATTATTTGCAAAAATATTATTTTGGTATTCTCTAAAAAGTAAAACCTATTTATTATTTTTAATTTTATATTTCTTTAATTTTCCATTTAGTGTAGTTATAAAAAGGTCTTCTTTTATAAAGGAAAATCTTATTTTTTAAATTTCCTCATTCGAATTTATACAGAATAATAAAACATAACTATTTTAGGAAAAAAAATTTATTTAAAATCCTCCTTAAACTAAAATAAAAAAATATTCACCTAATAAATCAAACTAAGCTTACATAAATTTATAATTTTCTTTGTTTAAAATTTCCTTAACACATTCAAATTCTTTATTAAAGAATGCCAACTTTTACCCATCTAAACTCAAAAATAATTTGTCTTGATTACTTATGTCTAAACTCAGAATTTTGTCTTTGTGGTTATCAAAATCTCTCAAAACACTAAAATTTTTTAGATCAAAAAGTCTCACATTTCCCCCTTCAAATCCACAAAGAAATCCTTAAAAATTTCGAAAAGTTGCTAGAGAACAAACTTATTTATCTAAACATTTAAACTCATAAATTTATTAAAAAAAAATGTTATTATTTGATTTTAATTTTAGTAAATCCCAAATTTTAATTGAATAATCTTCACTAATACTAATAATTTTCTTTGCATAACTATGATATTTCATATCCAAAATTTTTTCATTATGACTTCTTGTAATATACGCAATTTTTTTTTTTTCAATATTTAAAACTCCAATTGTACCATTTAAACAAGCGCAAACAATATAATTATTAGTCTATATTTTTTCTACTTAACTATCTAACTTTACTTCCAATAAAATTTCTGCAAAATCGCTTTTCCAAACTTTCAAAAGTCCATTATTTGCAGAAGTTATAATAAAATTCTCGTTTTTATCATTATCAAAATATACTCCTATGCTTTTTATGCTTTCCTAATGAATTAAAAATACACCCAGTAGTTCTTTTTATTAAACATCGATAATATACAAATTTCCTTTATTATTTACCACTAATGCTTTCTCTTCAGAAATTACAAAATCTGTAAAAATACTATCTCTTGCATGCTCACCTAAAAAAACAGAAGAATGTTATAAAATGCTTCCTTTTAAATTCCAAAATCTAACATTTTCTTTACCTATACTAATTATTCCTTTTTAAATATCTTTCCTATCTATAAAGCTTACTTTTGTTATATTTACTGTGCTTCCTACTTTACAGGTTACTGTATCTCCTTTTATAATTATTATTTTTTAATTTTTATATATATTTTATCGCTCATCATTTCCTACTAAGCATATATAAATATCATTTTTATAAAAGGCAGCATCTTATGATGTAATTTCATTTAATCCAGTATAATAAAAGCCTACTTTTTGCTATGTTTATACATTCCAATATGAAATTTAGTTCTTATCACTTGCTATTATTAAATTTTGATTATACAAACTATTAATGCATGTAATTTCTTATTTTTAAGAACTAAAAAAATATTATTGCTCACGAGTTTTCAAATCTTAAAGAATCAATGTACTCCCACTACTATAAGCAATATTAGTTTTTCCATAAGCAGAAAAGTTCGAATTTTTAAAAGTAAAACCTTAAATATGGGATAGTTCTAAAATAGGATGTGGCTTAAGGCTAAATTATTAATTATTTTTTTCGAATGTATTTTCTTAATAATATTCTATTAAAGGAATGTTTTATATGTTTTTATTTACATTTTCATCTTATTAAAACGGCTATGGTGGGATCTTTAGCATTTATTCTTCTTATTATTCTATATTTTATTAATTTTCTTCTTGTATATCTTTTGGTTACTTTTTCAATATAGATTTCAAAATTTTTTGTGCTTATTCAACTTTTTCCTTTTATACTTATTTTAATTTGTTTTCTTGTTCTTATTACTACAATTAAAAATTTTCTATGCTTTCATGCTAATAAGACATAAATATCCACTAATATTTTTCATAAAATGAAACGTCTTTTGGTAGTATAAAGTTAATTTCTTTTGGAATTGTTTCAATATTGTAAAGCATGTTTGATGTGTAAATGTTTTTGTATTTACAATTTGAACATAATTAAACTTTTATTATTTAATAGTCAATATTTTGATTGTATTCTTAGCAAAAATATTATAAGTATGAATATGAATCTATAATTAATATTGACCATTTATTAGGGATTTAAGTTAAATTTACTTAAAGATTATTTTCATTTACTTTCTTTTTTATTTTTAATATATATCTATAAAATTATTTTACTTTTATTTATTTATATAAATTTGAAAACGATATAGTAAATTTGAGCTATTTTATCGTAATAAGTTATATGAAATACGAAAATGAATCCTATTTAAACTTGTAATTGCAAATATATCTATTTTTTTGTATAATTAAAATAATTATTGAAATATTTTGAAAAATAATATATAACAATTCTATATAAATATAATAAATTTTGAAAAAAGAATAGTAAGTAATACATAATTTCCAATTAATTATAAAGAATTGCTTTATTTTTAAGTAATTGTTAAAAAATTATTTGTACAAACTTATCCTTCTACTTTTAATACTTTACGTCCTATTTCTTTATCCTTAAAATTTTTATTAATTATTTATTATTAATTTTTATTTAAATTTACTTATGAAGCAATTACACGACCTTATTTTTGATGATTTTTTAATTCTAAAACTTTAAATGTTTTAAAAACATCAACATATGGATTTTACCAAATAATATTATTAAAACTTTACATTTTGTAATAATAAAGAATTATTTATTATCTTTAATAAAAACTAAATATTTTAATATAATTTAAAATTATTTAAAATTATTTTAAAAATTAATTTTAAATATATCAATATATTGTAATATTTTTTTTATATTTATATAAATAAGATATAGAATTGATAAAAATATTACTAAAATAAGATTAAAATAAATGATTCGATTAAAAAAAGCAATAATACCAAATCAAATTTATACAAATTAATTATTTTTTTATACAAAATTAAATTATTTTTATTTAATCAAAAAAAAAAGTATTTAAAAGAATAATTTGATTACTTAGTATATATATTTATAAATTTTAAATTATATTACTTTTTCAATTTTTTTTTATTTTTATATAATTTTCTTAAAAACTCAATGAAATGAAAAATATCAATTACCTTTTTTTTGATTTAAATTTTAAAAAATTAAAGAAATAATAATAAAATCATATAAAAATAATAATTACTATTAAAATATTTATTAAAGTTAAATAAATGCTAATAACTAATTTTATTAATTAGTATATTTAATATTTAAGATTAATTTCAAACTTGTTTTATTTCTAACTTTTTTAACTTATCTTAATATTATTTAAATTAGATAATTGAATTTTAATAAAAAATACTACTTTATTAATCTAAATAATGCATTTATGAAATTAAGGATTGTTAATCATGTTTTTAATTTTAATGAATAATTTTATTTATTTTCAGAATAAAAAATTAAAATTTTCAAATCTTTAAAGCGATTTTTGAAGGTTCTTTCTCTTTATGTTAAATGAATCAAATCATCAATAGATTTAATAACAGATATAATTTTATTATTAAATTTATTTTCTTTTTATTTTTCCTTTAAAAATCAATATTGGAACTGATAAAATCATTGTTTATAATACTTTATACTTGTTTTTTATTTATATTATAATAATATTAATTTGTATTTTTTACCTATAAATAAGAATATACTTCCTAATTTGTCATTCATTTAATTAAAGTATTTATTATTTTAAATAATTTTAACTAAGTAAAATATGTGTTTTATAAAACTTTATAAAATTATAAAACATTTCAGAACTATTTTATAAATTTTAATTAATCTCGTAATTTTACATTAACCCTTTTTATCATGAATTTACACCTTCTTCTAAAAATTCCTATTTAAGATGAACTTTTAAATTAATAAGTAGAAAAGAAATAAAACCTATTGCTCAAAAATCAACTTATCAATTATATCCACAAGTTTAGAACACTATTTGAACTTTAAAATAAGGTTTACCAATGTGATATTGCATTTTATTGACTTTATAATTATTTTTGTGATTAATTCTTTTTTAAGATTTATAGATTTTTTAAATCCGAAATGAATATTTATATTTTTATTTTGATCTTTTATGTTAATAATTATCATGATTATCATGCTTTATTCAACTATGGCGAATTAAATTATTTTCATAAAAATTTTGATTCTTATAATTTAGAAATTATATATTATAATTTATTTTTAATTGAAGTATTTGCTTTTGATTTTTTTTTTAAAGAGTAATAAATTCCTAATTATCTTTATTGCAAAGGCTTAATTATCCGATATTCCATTACATGAACATACACAACCACTAGTATATCGCCTAATATTATTTTGTATTTATTTATAAATTATACTAAATCTTGAATCTTCTATTTTAAGCTGGGAATTTTATAGGCAAAAATATCTAGATTTTTATTTTGAAAAAAATAAAATATATTTGTTCTGCTTTTGTTCAATAATTTAAAGGAAAATTTGTAACTTATTTTTTATGTATTTTTTTTCTCCGTAATATTATAATGAATTAGTACACAGTATCTTGATTCAAATATTAATTAGAGACGCTGAAGTTTTTTTTTAAATGCAAAATTACTATTTAAATTTAATTTTACTAATTAAATTGTAAATAAGTTAATCTAATAATAAGCTCAATTAATAAAAAAAAAGCTAGAAAAAAAATGGATAATAACTTTTTTTATTTTTTGAAAAATTACACAAAAAATATGAATAAGCAATTAATAAAATATGATAAGAACTTAAAATTACTTAAAAGACAAGTTATTTGATTACATTTTATAAATTTTGGAGATGGAGATATTGCTTATTAATTATTTTAATTTTTTATAGAATTATAATTTAGAAAATTGTTTTAAGTTTTATATTATATTTATTAATTTTCTAAAAACTAAATAAAAATAATTAGGAAACAATAAAAATAATAGTTATTTTATATAAAAAATAAACTAAATTAAAGTATGTAGATTTAATTAAAATTACTACTTTTTATAATAGAATTATTAAAAACAAATTAATTAAACTTTTAGGATTAAAATAATAATATATGCTTATAAATATAGTATATTTTAAGCAAGTTATTATTATATAAATATATATTTTTTGTTTAAAATTAAAAATATAATTATCATTTATTTATATATTTATAAATAAATATAGATAATATGATAAATGTAAAGCAATTATTATTATTATTATTATTTATAGTTACTATAAATATTCAAAATAGTTTATTATATATTTTATAGTATATTTTATAATAAAATAACGCCTTTTGCAACAATATTTTATTTTCAGTATTTTTTAAGTTAAAAAATATCATTATGTAAGTAATTTTAATTACTTTTCTATTTATCAGATGTGATTGAAGTTTGCTAAGATATTCTAAATGAATTTGCTTATAAATTTTTATTTGCTGAATTTTATTCTTAGTTATTTTATTCAAATGTCTTATTTTTCTATTTTGAATTCTTTAATTTTTAATTTATTCCATTTAAAAATAAATGCAAATGTTTGGCTGACCTATTTTAAATTTAACAAGTTGTTTAAAATAATGCTTGTGATTATTAAAAGGCATTATAAAAATCAGAAGATTGTATAATATTTTTTTCATAAGCATATTTATATATATCTTTTGTTTACTTAAAATTATTTTAAGATGTGAAAAATATTTACTTATTTGATTAGTTAAATTATTTATCCTTTATTTTTTTTAATATGAAATTAAAATATAAAAATATATACATTTTAAAATTCATCTTACTCACTCTTAATATTAACTATTTATACTTTACTATTATTATTATTATTATTACTAGAAGGTTAATTTTAATTTTTGTTAGTAGATTTAGAATCAAATTATTTTTTGAAACAAACTTATTAGAAATTAATTTTAGAATTACTTAACGGTATAAATCTTTACCCATTATCAATCTAAGTAAACTTTTATTATAAACTTTTAGTTTATTTAGAATATTCATCATTAAAATTAGGATTCTTATTTAATAAATTTCCTCTATACTATTAATTTAAAAAATTAAGAATAGATTCCCTTTCATCAGATTTACAATAGAAATCTAATTATTTTTTTACTATATCTTTATCGGTTTTATAATTTTATTCTATTTTAGTTTTCCAAACATGTTACGCAATAGCTACTCTTTTATTAACTTCCATTCTTTTTAAAGACATTCCAAGATATTCTTATTAACATATTTTTTTTGATTCTTCATATTTAATATCTCTTGGAGAATATTTATCTTTCATAATAATTACTTTATTTTTATTGCTTTATTATTTATTACTCAATTATCTTTAAATTTATTTATTTTTTTAATCATCATTTTCTAATTAAATTTTATCAATTTAATTATTATCAGAAATTATTTTTTCCAAAATATTTACTAAATTTAACTTTCCAAACTTATATAAATATTTAATATTAATAATATCTAAAATCCTTAATGCATAAATTATTCTTCTAGCTTAGTTTTATTAATCATTAATTTTATAATCCCATTTTTCTGGTAAAGGATGATTTATATTATGAGAACCTACTAAATTTAAATCAGATTTATTCCAAATTTTAAAATAATAATCCAAACTACTAGTAATTAAATAATTTACATCTCCATTTAAAAAACTAAAGGAATTAATTTAATCATTATGAGCTTGAATACATGAACTAATTCTTAAATTTATATTTTTTTATATTTAAAGAAATTAATTACTATTATTATTTTATAAAAAATTTATTTTTGTTCGTATTAATGTAGGTTCATATACTAAATTTTATTAAGCTTTTTAAAAGTCTTCTATATTTTCTCTATATGGGTTATAATTAACTCTAGTATTTGAATGAGGAATAATCTTTATTTAATCATAATTTTATTGTATATTTAAAAAATTAAATTTTAATAAATATCCTTTGCTTGTAGTTACATAAAATTAAGCCTTTTTTACAATTTCACTATCCTCTTAGAATTCTATATCAGACAAAATAAAATTTACAAATCCTATATTATGAATAGATATATTTTTTTAAAAATACTAAGGGTTTTCTTTATTTATATTTTCATTTTATAAATTTTCATTAAATTTTTAGTTTTCGAATAATAATTCTTTAGTATAATTTTCAAATTAATTGATATTGTCATTACTAAAATAAATATTATTATAATATTCTTCCAAATTTTTTACTATATTTATATTTCCCAATTATATAAACTCGAATTATTAATTTTCTTTTTTTAAAAAATAAATAATATAAATAAAATTATCAGAAGTGGAAACCAATAATAATTAAAATCCATTTACAATACTCATTGCGGTAGGCTCTTAATTTTATTCAAATTAAAAACATCCTGCAAGTTTACCATATTCATAATCAAAAATATAAACCTTTTCGGAATTTATACTTGAGATAAAGAATACATTATGATAAACTGAAATTTCAATAATATTAACTCCCTTTTTTTGCATATATTAAAATAATAATAAAAAAAAAACCTTGCCATTTTTAATGTTTTAAATTAGTCTTTTTTTATCTGATTTGCTTCCATGAATTTTTTAAATAATAATTTAAGAATCATAGCCTACCGAAATTAATAATTTATTAGCATAGTCTATTTTAAGTATATTAACTTCATCTTAATGTCCTTTAAGATATTTTACTCTTTCTCCTTTATTTTATAAATCGTGTAAACTAATTTATCCTTTTTAGTTTCCCAAAATAAAGAATTGGCTTTATTATATTAATTTAAAAGATGTATATTCATCATCTTTATTTTCCATTAAACTTTTAAATTTAAATTTACATCTACCATTATGAATGTCATAAACTTTAATTTCTTTCATTGTACAGACAATAATTTCTTATCTTTAAAAATCACTTTCAACTTTAAGAGGAAATTAAAACTCTTATTATTATTATTTATTAAAAAATTTTTTATTTTAGTTGTTAAGAACAAAATTATTTAAATTAATATTATTGCTTCCTTTATCAAATTTAATTAAGTTCAGTCTATTTCCAATAACTCCTAAAAAGCCTTCAGTATATATATCCAAAATTAAATTAACATTTGCACATTTTTTGCTAATTATGGATTAAAAAGATGTGCATTTTAGGCTTTATATGCACTTTTGATTTCGGATATCCCACAGCTTTATTAACCCTTAATCATCACTAGAAACAATAATTGGTGTATTTTCAATTACTTAAATGCAACTAATCAATTATATATGTCCTTCTAATTTTCCAACTAATGTATATTCCATGTGCTCTGCGTTAATATTGTACAATGATATATTATTTTCATATCCGCTAGTTATTAAAATTTAAAAATCGTTAGAAAATACCATTTATTAAGCACCTTAAGTAGGTAATTCAATCATAAACAAATATTATTATTTTTCTAAATTACAAAATGTAATCTTTTTATCTGTAGAAGATATTGCTATGCATTATAAATAAGGCATTTCGACTATTTGTGTTATGTTACCTTATATATATTGAAACCTAACTGTGAATAATGTTGTCTCATTTAATATATCCCATGCATATATCTAATTACTATAATCAGTTGTTATCCAATAATCTAAATTTTCTAAATACCATATATTTGATTAATTATCTTATGTTAAACCATGTATAAAAAAATTTTTTTCGAATTTAAAATTGTCAACTAAATCCCAAAAACTAATACTGTAATTTTTCAAAACAGCTCCTATCTATTTATTAATTATTTTTTTAATTTTTTTTAAAAAATACTCTTAATTGTTTATTTGACCATGCCATATTAAATATTATTATATTTGGATTATCATTTCTATGACAATTTAAACTAATTAATTGCACTCTTTAACAATTTAAATCATAAAGTTATAATTTATCATCAAGACTATCTAAAACAATAACTTTTTTAATTTCCTTTGCATAAATAGCACTTTTATATATATAAACTTTTAGACATATATAATAATTTTTTAATAAAAGTATTTATAAATAATTTAATATATATAAATAAATAGTAATTACTTTAAAATTTATTTATTTTTATGAGTAATTGAATCAGATAATAAATTTCCTTATAAAAGTCTATTTATATTATGAGAATAATTATATTCATAAATAATTTAAGGATCTATGTCTTAGAAATTATTATTTTATTAACTTTTATTACTACGAAATTTATTAAGTGGTATATAGGCTTTTGTTTAGATTTAGAAAGCTTCGTTTTAAATATTTACTTTAAGACTTATTTTATCTGTTAAATCGTTAAAATTAATTTTATTTTAGTTATCATATATTGATTCTGATAAACTTTAAAAAAAATTTATTAATGCTAAAGTTAAATAAATTATTTCTTCTTATTTATGGTCCAAAACTTGCAAAAATAAATATACAAATTATATAATATCTAATGATTTTTTATCAAATTTTTATTTTAACTTTTCAAGAACATTCTTATCTAATACGGAAATAATATAATCTTAATTGATTTATTTAAATAAATTGATATTTTAATAATTTTAATAATTTATAATTTTCATTATAAAAGATTAAAAAGAAACAATTTATCCATTCAGTTTTAAAATATCTTAATTATCAACTAGACTAATTAAAATATTTGACATATTTTATTTATTATTTTAATTAAAATAAATAAGTATAAATATAAATGAAGTTAAGTTTTATATTTTAATATATAAATTAAAATATTTATAATATCTAAAATTCTATAGTAAAGAATAATAAAAAAAAATAGAAATCAATAAAATTAAAAAAAAAAAAAAACATGAAATTAAAATTATAAAATAATACAATAAAATAAATATAACGATAAATTAAAATTTTTAAAAATTAAAAATATTGAAATAAAAAATAAGTTTAATTTAATTTAATTTATTTATTTATTTATTTATTTATTTATTTATTTTTTTATTTATTTATTTTTATATTTATTTATTAATCAATTTAAATATATTTTTCTCCTCATTTATCAATTTTTTTTTTTTATTTTTAATCATTAATTATATTTATATTATATTAATTTTTTATTATTTACTTATTATTTAAGAATCTTTTATTATTATTACTTTTTTATTTTTTATCTTTTCTAAACATTTTTTTATTTATAAAATATTTACAGAAAATTTTTTTATAATATCCTTTATAATTATTTTATAATTTTTTTTTTTTTTTTTAATAATAATTATTATTAGATATTAATATTTATATTTTTTTTTATTTTAAAACAAGAATGAAAATTTATTTAATAAATATGTAAAATAACTTTTTTTAAATTAATAATAAATATACAATTTACAAAATAAATATTCAAAAATTATAAAATGAATAAAATATTGTATTATATATAAAAGAAAAAAAGTATAATTCAAAAATTTCATTTTGTGGATTTTTTTTTTATTTTTATCAACCAAATCTATATAATAAAAATGACATTTCTCCTATATAAAAATATATATAATGTTTTGAATCATGTGTAACTGAAGATCCAAATTATTTTCCAACAATACAATGCCAGTATTTTTCGTGTAATCTATCAAATTCATTTTTTATATACTAAGCCATATCTTTTTCGATTGAAAATCTATCTAATGCTTTCAATGCTATCTCGTAAGCATCTGCTTCCATATCTGTTGTCATATCTAATCCTTTAACACTAATTTTATTTCTATCATCTTTATTTTCCATATTTTTTTATATTTTATTTTTATTTATGTTTTTTTATTTAATAAAGCAAAATATATGACATTAATAATTAAATATTATATTTAAAAAAGAATAAAAAAACAATAAAATAAAAAGTATACAAAATTAATTGTTGATAAATATATATTAAAATAAAGAAAAAAAAAATAATAATAATAATAATAATTATATTAATAAAAAAAAAATTAAAATGCCTGTCAAAAGAAGAAATCACGGAAGAAACCAAAAAAATAGAGGACACACCAGAACTGTTGATTGCACTAACTGTGGTAGATAAGTAGCTAAAGATAAAGCAGTAAAAAGATACACTGTTAGAGATATCGTAGATGCCTCTTCTAAAAGAGATATCATTGCAGCCTTGGCTTTCTAAGGTGAAGCATATACAATTCCTAAGCTTTATTGCAAACTTTCATATTGTATTGCTTGTGCAATCCACAGCAGAGTTGTAAAAGTTAGATCTTCAGATGACAGAAGAGTTAGAGAACCACCCAAAAGAGTTATTAAAAAAGTAGACCCTGAAAAATAAGCATAAAAAGCTTAATGAAGCAAATGATTTTTTAAAACTTATAATTATTTCAGAAGAATATAAAATAATAATTTTTTTTCTTCTGATATTTTTTATTTATCTTTTTAAAAAAAGTTGTAACATTAAATATAATATTTAAATAATTTTTATAATTTTTTTTTAAAATTCATATTTCATCATTTTTTTATTTAAAAAATAAATCTGAATATATATTATAAAGAAAAAAATAATATTAAATAAAATATAAAATTATTATTGAAAATTAATATTTTTTTTCTTTATTTTTTTTAATTAAAAAAAAAATTATTAGATTATTAAAGTATAAACATTATTTTTTTATTAAATATTTTTAATTTATAGGTAATGTATAAAAAAATTTAACTTTTTTAAATAAATATAATAATAATTTAAATTTAATTTATTTATTTTTTATTTTATTTTAAAAACTTATTGTTTAAGTTTTATTTTTAAATATTAAAATATACAAACTATAAAATAATTTGCAATTATTAAATACAAAAATTAGATAATTTTAATTTATAAACAAAAAAAATAAGAATTAATATTATTAAATATTATAAATATATGACCGTTATTAAATATAATAAAAGTATAAATTCTCACTATAAATTTTTATTTGTGTATTATATTTAAATATATTTTTATAAAAATAAGTATGTTTTTTTACTAAATTTTTATATTATAATATGTTAATATATTCATTCTACATTTTTTAATAGATAAATGCCTTCTTAAATTTAAATTTGATTATTTTAATCACCATTTTATACTTAATTTTCTTAATATTAATAATTATTTTAATATTAATTATCTTAATATTAATCTTATTAATTTTCTTAAATATCGAATTGTTACTTTTCTTAAATTTCATCATCTTCTTATTGACAATCTATTTCCTACAAAATATTTTAATTATATTATTATTAAATATCTTAAGACAATTTATCGACTTGTTATTCAAAAGGTTATAAATTTTCGTCTTCATAATCTAATTTTTATTCACTTATATTTACTTTATCATCATTATTATTCAAATTACTTCCAATCTATACTTAATTTATTTCCTAATTATCATCATTATTCAAATAAATTTATTATTGAATATTATCTTCTTCTAAGTAATTCTCTATTTATATTTCTTCTTCTTATTGTTATTATGAAAATTAAACATTTGATACTTATATTTTTTAAATATTTTTTTCAATTAAACTATAATGCTCTTATTATTCTTAATAATAATTATCTTCTTAGTAACTTTCTTCTTCATTTTAAATATTTTCTTCTTCATTTTAAATATTTTCACCTTCTTAAATATTATATCCTTATATATTTACTTCCAAATTATTTTATTCTAAAATATTATTTTGCTCCAAATTATTTTCTTATTCTAAATTATTGTTTTCTTCTAAATCATTGATTTCTTCTTAAATATTATTTTCTTTTTTTAAATAATTATTTTCATTTAATATCTATTCGTAGTTATTTTCATTTTATAAATTTTATTACATTTATTATTTCTATTCTTAATAATCTTCCATATTTTTAAAATTTTGCTTTTCCTCTTCATTATTTTTTTTTTCTTATTTAAATTTATTATCATTTTAATTTTCTTCTTCATATTATCGCTCATCAATATTATTTTCTAATTTTTTTTCGTATTATAATAACACATCAATATTATTTTCTTATTTTTTTTCAATTTATTCTAAATATTTAATATTTCCTTATAACTATTATTAATTTTAAATATTATTTTAATCCTAATAGTAGTATTACTGATTTTTTTATTAAATTACTTAATTATCTTGATTTAGCTCTTTATTTTTTAAATCGTTTGTTTATAATTTATTATATTAAATATTTTTGTTTTATGTTTTTTATTAAGTTTCCTCATCTATCTCATATTAATTTTCGTTTTATTCTATTTATTATTAATTTTCTTCTTCTATTAAATTTTAATTTTCTTCTTATATTTATTTTTCTTATTTGTCTTATTATTTTTAGTTTCCTTTATCATTTGACTATTCTTCATTTAAAATTTCTTAAATTAAATTGTTTTCTTCTTCTTAATTCATTTATTATTAATTTTCTTATTCATTGAAAATTTATTGAATTCTTTATTATGTTTAGTTTATTTTGTTTTAAGTTATTTATTCATTTAGATTATCTTGAATTTAAATATTAACATACTATTAAATATCATAATTTTTACGGGTATTTTAAGCTAATTCAAAATTTTATTCTTTTTTTACATTTCCTTATTCTTTTAATGTTTTTAATTAATTTTTCATATTTTAATTATTGATTTCAGTAAATTAATTTTATTTTAATTTTTATATACTGTTATTTTAATTTTAATTTTACATTTACAAATTTAGTTAATTTAATTGTTATTTTTATTAATTTTAAGTATTAATTTATTAAGTTTAAATTATGTTTTTTTATATATTTTATTAATTTAATTATTTTTATTAGTTTAGAGGATTAATTAAACTCTTTACTTTATTTTAATTTGCTAAATCTTATTCTTTTTCTTTATATTTTTAATTAGTTTAGACTGATAAAGGTTAAATATTTGTATTTAAATTTAATGTTAATGTTTATTATTAATTACTAATTTCGTGCTTTTAGACATTCGCTATCAAAGGCTTTTATATCTAAGGCGTTTTTTTTATAATTTATTAATTAACAACTTTTGTTAGTTATTATATTTGGCTATTTTATTTATTTTAAGTTTCTAAATTTATTTATTAATTTTATTATTATTGCTATTATTGCTATTATTATTATATTTATTTTAATTACAAAGGCTATATTTTTTTATCTTAATTATTTAGTTATTGTAATTAAATGCCTATTTATTACGCTTATTATTAATTTTATTAGTTTTATTATTAAACATCTTTTTATTTTTATAATTATTAAATTTTTTATTAATTTTATTATAAAGTTTATTATTATTATTTTGATTTTTATTACTAATTTTATTATTAATCTTGATGTATTTAGCTTTTTTAAATTATTTACTGTTATTATTATTTATTTTGTTCTTATTTTTATTATACTTATTTATCTTATGGCTATTGGCTTATTTATTATTAGTTGTTTTGAATTTATTAATTTACTTTCGATAAGTTCAATTATACTTTTTTTTTAGGTTGATTTTCTTATTCTTATTGACTTAAAATTTCTTATTTAATATTTATGATATTGTTTTAAATTAAATTATTATTTTATTCTTATTATAATGCATTAACAGAATTTAATTATTTTTAATTTTATTAATTATTTTTCTAATCATCAATTTATAAACCCTATTTTAAATTATTTTCCTTATTTTCTTTTTAAACTAAAAGCTATTCTTATATTTATTTTGTTTCATTAATATCTGTAACCTAATTAATCTACTCTAATTATTAAGTTACCTTTTATTATCTTTTCAATTCAAATTTTAATTTAGGTTTAGAAGATATAGATTATTAAAATTATACTCCTTTTTCTTAGTTTAGTTAATTTTCTACTTATTGTATTTCTGTTTATTTTTAATTATTATTTTCGATTTCCATTTATGATACTTCTTTAATTTAATTTTCAAACTTTTCTTTAATTTCTTCAACTTTTTTTATTTAAATTTCCTATTCTTTTTACTTGATCTCATTTTAATTTATTATAATTGTGTTATCTTATTATTTATACGTATAATTATCTTAAACTTCGTTTTGTTAATCAAAAACTTTTTTTTCTTGATTTTAATTTTCTAAATTTATTTAATTTTAAATTTCTTATTACTAAATTGGTTACTCTACTGCTTTTTATGTAATTTCTTAATCTTTTTTTAAGTCAACTTAAAAAATTACAGGTATTTTTTTTTTTTAATCTTCAATATTATTCTTAAAAGCATCAATATTTTCAGCCCTATTATCAATTTATTTTTGGCTTTATTCTAAAGTAACTTGCTTAGTTTACTAAATATTGACTTATGGTTTATTATATTAATTTAAATTTGCTTATTATTCTTAAATATTTTTTAGTCCATTTTACTAAACTATTTTTTAAATATTTTCCTGAACATTTTTTTATTAAGTTTGCTATGTTATTTTCATTGTATTATCCTATATTATTTATTGTTCATTTTCCTAAACAGATTTTTAGATATCTTCTTTTATGCAACATTAACTATTAGCCTAATTAGTTTATTAAATTGTATTTTATTACTTTTCAATTTATTTTTTTACATTATTAAGTTTTATTGACGGTTTAATGGGCTTTTCTTAAATTATTTATTTTTAGATACTAATTTAATTTTTATTAGTATCTTCTGTGTCTATTTTTTAATGAACATTATTAATGTTTGGTTATTATGATTTCTATATTTCTTTTAATTTATTTTATTCATTTATAGTTAAGTTTGGTTATTTAATGTTTATATTTTCGTCTGAAAATGCTTTTTATTACAAATAGAAATTTGTTCTTTCATCAAAAGGTAAATAATTGAATTAAATTAACTTATTTTATTAGCTTTGTTCAAAATAATTAATAACATCATTATCAATGTTTGAAATGTTTTTTATTTAATCGTAAACGTATTATTATCCTAGAACAGTTTCAAGTCCTTTCAAAAGTGTTTTTTTCTTAGCAAAAAGATGAATTAAAGGTTATACAATTGAAATAGCATCATTTTTTTCAATTATAGAAACAAAACTTTAAATAACTTTAAGGTTTAAATTAAGAAAAGAATCATCAGTTATTTAATTGATTTAATGAAATTTATTTAGAATTTATTCGTTAAGCTTTCTTTTGTTAAATATAAACATTATATAAGCTGCTGAAGCCAAAAAATTTTTTTCATTTAGTAATTCTAGATATAATTAATTATAATCAATTTTAAATTAAGAAAGAAAATGTTCCTGAATTTTATTTTCGTCTAAATTTTTTAAATTCTTCCATGTTAATCTAAATATATTCTAAACTTAAGTTTTAAACTTATTCAAATTATCTATTTTTTCCACAAATGTTGTATAAAGTTCCTTTATTTAATAATGATTTTTCTTGCTTAAATAAACACATAATATTGATTATAGAATTCTTTATATTATTCTATTTGTTCTCATTTACTTTTATAAATCTACTTCAATTGTTTTTTCAAATATCTCTTTCATGTTTTAAATTGCTAATTCTATTCTTGTATTCTCATCTTGCTCTTCAAATAATTTTTTAGCCAAATACAAAAGAGTTTGGTCAATATTTTATTTCAATTTTTCTTGTCCTTCTAAAGAATTAAAGTATTGTTATTGTTTTTCTGAATATTTTCTATAAAAGAATAATTAGCTGATAAATTAGTTTTATAATTATTGCTTTTTTTCTTTGCCTTTTTCAATTGTACTCTCTAATATATGTAAATATTTTAAAGCAATATCTATTTATGATGATTCTAAACCTTTATTTTATTTTAATACAAAAAAATATTTACTATATATATTATTTATATAATGAATATACCTTTTTATATCAATTCAATGCATACTTAATTAAGTTTTTCGAAGTTGCTTTCAATATTTAAAAAGTTATTTATTAAATATTCATGAAAGTTATTCTTTTATATTTATATTTTTTAAACTAATGTAATTAAATGTTACTATAAATCAAAATTTTTTACATTTTTTAGTTTTATTATTTCTAAAATATATTCAAAAATGCTTTCTTAAGAAAGAATTTTATTTTTTTAAGTTAAAATTTATTCTTAATCATACAATTAATTTGTAATATTTTCTAAAATTTTAATAACTTTAATCAAAAAATTAGGATTTTTAGCTGAACATTCTTATAAAAATTATATTGACAAATTTCTACATATTTCACTGTCTTCAAAGCTTGATATTATTTGTTCAAAAAATTAATCGTTCTGCTGAAATTCTAAAATCCAAATCTTATATATATAAAAAAAAAATTAATAGACATAAATAAATAATTATAATATCTATATTTTATTTAAAAAAAACAAAAAAATATCTAAAATAAAACTAATAAATAAGGTATATTTATCTTGATTATTATTTATTTAAAGAATTTTATTACTACATTTTTAATAATTAAATTATTATATATTATTTGTTTATAAGCAATTAAATATTTAAACATATTTTAAAATATAAAGTACTTTCATCAAAAATACTGATATATTTTTTTCATTAACATCCTCTGATTGATAATAAAGATTTGTTAAATATAAAAGTTATGCTACTGCTTAATCAAATAATTATTAAATATCTTTATGTTTTAAACAAATAAACTTTTTGAAGTTTGCTTTTATTTCTTCAATTATCTAAATTTTTTTATCCTTTTAGTTTTAGGTTAAATATAATGTAATTAAATTCAAAAACTAACAATATTAAAATGAGAATTTACTAGATATATTATTTTCTAACTTAAACTGTTTTAGTCTATTTTATTATTTCACTATAATTTAACTTTGTGTCAAGTTTTTGTTTAATATTTGTGTATTTTGAATATTCATATTTTTTATTAATTTAAATTTTAGGATTTTAATTATTTTCTTTTATTAATAATAAATTATTTATTTTTATAAACAAATAAAAAAAATATAAATATATATATAAACTAATTACTAAAATTTCTATTAATAAATAAAATAAAGACTAACTTTTTAAATATTTTAAAATAAAAACATAGCATATATTAGAAAAAATGAATTATATTTCTTTTGATTACACGAATCCAAAAGAAAATAGTTATCTTCCCAAAACAGTTAAGCCTTTTGAAGAATATCCATATTATTATAATAAATATTACGAAGGCTATCCTTATACAGAATATCCTAAAAAATCATAATTGTATAACATATAAAATCAAATTTCATGTATAGGCTATGATAAATAAACTGATATGCTAAAATCAAATATAGTTTTTTTAGATAATAAACCTCCTCGAACATATAGAAGTAGTTATACTATATATAAATAAGGTTCAGATAACACAACTTATGATAAAAAGTATAGGTTTTAATAAGAAAAAAATGAAATTGTATAAAATTTAAGTAGTGTATTTGAAAAAAATTAAGATTTAGAAAAAACATTATCTTTTTTAGATTATTATTGTTATAGTTCTGAATTAGAAAAATAAAGTCGAGAATCTGAACTAAAAACTGTTTTCAGAGAACATTAAGAAAATATAGCAAAAAAAGAATTATTATTTGTTTTATAAGAAAATATAATATATGAAAGAGAATTGGAAAATATTAGATAAAACTTAGCCCGGTAAAATGATTTTTCAATTATTTAATTGTATTTTTTATTTGATAATGATTAAATTAATGAAATTTAACCTTTTGAATTTGAAAGTGGTTTAAAAAAATTAGATATTAAAGCTGATTCTCTTGACATTTTTTTAACCTTAAATAGATATTCTTAAGATGGAAATGATTAAATTGGGTATTTTTTAAATTAAAAAAAAATGCAAATTTGTTTTTAATTTTTATATAAATATAGTCTTTAGGAATTTATAAACATGATAAAACCTTATAGAAAAGATAATATTTATGATCATATATTTTAAGACAAAAAAATTTCATATAACGTTAAAAAATATATATTCATTATTTATTATATTAAATAATTAGTACATGAATTAACTTACAAAACAATATATAATTAAATTATTTAAATCTATACTAAGCTAAGAATCTGCTATGTAACATTATAGATATGAATTGAAGAAAAAAGAAATAAAAATAGAAGATGCTTTCTAAGATATAGATTAAAATAATAGGTAATCTTTTACTCGCTAAGAGTTTTTGTAATGGATGAAAGAAAACGGTATTTATGTTACAAATTATGAGATGGAAGGCTTATTTTAAAGATTTGATAGAAAAAATAGTGGTTCAGTAAATTTAAAAGAGTTTGCATACGAATTAAAACCTAAATAATATAAAAAAATATAAAATAGATGAAAAACATATATTTTAGAATTTTAAAAAAATCATTTTAAATCATTTTTTTTATTATATTTAAAGTTTAATAAATTATATTTTTATTCATTTTGGTTTTCTAATTTGTTACTTAAATACCATATTTATAATTATAAAGGTATTTGCATTTTTTTAAAAAATTGATTATTTTTCTATTATCAAGTAATTAAATTAAACAAATTATTATAAAGAAATTTTCTATTTTTAATTAATTTTTAAAATAATTAATAAAAAAATAAATCAAATTTTTATAAAATTTTTTTCAATAATTTTATATACTTTTTAAATTTTATAATATAAATAGAAAAAAAATAATATTAATATAATTTATGAATAAATAGTAAATAAAAAATTAAATTTATTTAAAAAAAATATATAAATTATTACTAAAACAAAAATAAAAAAAAGCTAAATATTTTATTTTTTATTTTCTAAATTATATAAGAAATAAAAGAAAAAGAATTTTAACCAAATCAAAAACATATAAAAATTAAAATTAACTACGAAAAATAATCAAATTTAACCAAATATGGTCACAAATTTCGAATAATTACTCTAAAAAGTTGAAGAAAACTTATAAAACTCAAAATTTTGTTATATTTTATCTCGAACATGGTATAATTAATATTTAAATTCTAATAATAAAGAAGTTGAATATGAAATAGGGTTTTAAAAGCCTTCTGAAACTCCTAATAGCGATTTAATATAATAAGAAACTAAAAAATTCATATTTAAGCTTTACTAAAATGAATATTTGAATACTTATGTAAATAAATAATTAATGAAATAAGCAAAAATAATCGATAAAGAAACATGGGAATTTATATAATAATAATATCCATAATCAAGCGAAATAAAAAGGCCAATATTTAAATATTAGAAACACATAATATATAATGTAGAACTTTTATGTCCAAATATAATTATATTCGAAATAGAAACATTGGAAAAAATAATATTTTAGTTATCTGATTTGCAATTGAAACACTAAAACAATATTTTAAATACAAAAAAATGCTAAATCCCATCTTATATAACTTTAGAAGAATTAAAATAGCTTTTTTTAGAAGAATTAAAAGTGGAAGATTTAAGAATATGGAAAATAGACAATAATTATTAAGAAGATTATATATTTTTGTTATGCAAATCTATAAAATAAAAAAAGTATAATATAAAAGGAAAAAAATTAGAAGGATTTCCTAATAATTTATTAACTAGAGATTTTCTAAAAAACTCTTATACTATTCTTATTGAAGTTGGAAACATTTTCAAATTAGAAAGTGCTCCTTTATAAAACTTTAGTGAAGAAAAAGACAAAATGATATGTGAAAATTGCTAAAGTGTAGGATATAATTTTTCGTTTGTTTGCTAATGTAGAAACGTTTTTTATTGCAGTAGAAATTGTAAATACCAAGATTAAGATTTTCATTCTAAAATGTGTGATTTAGCTGCTGAATCGGAAAGTGATGAAGAAATGAATGCTATACCTGTATAAATTAAAGGCATATGTGGATTAAGAAATATTGGTAACACTTGTTTTATGGCAGCTTGCTTATAAAATCTATATTTTTCAGTTGATTTTTCATAGAAATTCACTTTTAATACGATTATGGAAAATTCAAAAGACTGTCTTAAGAATAAGCTTCTTTAAAAGTTTGTTAAATTATTTAAAGAAATTAGTATTGAGAAAGATAAAATTATTGAAATTTGGTCTTTTAAAACATAGTTTGCTTATTTATTTAATCAAGTAAAAAAATAATAAATATAATTATTATATATTTATATGATTAAGTATTAAGGTAACTATTAACATGATGCAGCTGAATTTTTTTTAAATTTATTAGATGCCTTAAATAATACATTAGGATAAGAAGAAGAATATAAATAAACAAATGATTAAATATGGGAAAACGCAGTTTCAAAATAATACAATACAGTAATAAAGCAAACATTTTTAGGTTTATACAAAAGTATTATCTAATGCGAATTATGTGATTCTTCTTCTTAAATGTATGAACCTTTTTTGATGGTATAATTGCCAATAAAAGCAAAGCCTTTATAAAAGCAAGTGCATATAAATATCGTTTTCGCTGATATATATAAGCAAACATCTAGCATAATTTTAAATTATATATCAGAAAATACTAAATTAATTGATTTAGTTAGTATAATATGTGATTAATATAATTTCACTAATGTTATTTTTAGTGTTTTTCAATAAGAATAGTTTATTAATCATTTTTATGGAGAAAAGTTAAATGCTCCTTTTGCAGAAATTGAACATATTTTTTAACACATAAATAATACCTAATTAGTATTGTATGAATGTAATTTTGATTTGAATCTTTTGCTTGATTAATAAAATAATAATTTTAAAATAATTACTTTCAAAATTGCTAAAATGAGTAAAATTAATACTGGTTTTATGTAATTGGAATAAAAAAAAATATTCTCATGTCCAAGAATTCTATTAGTTAACACTAAAGATAATTTGTCTTAAATTTATTTAAAAGCTTATTAAGTCTTTGGGGATATTTATGAATAATATTTGGTAATTTTGAATAATTATTATCAATAAATTATTTACTAAACAGATAACTAAAACGATTAGGATAATATATTAAAAGAAGCTTAAAATAACATAAAATCATAAAACAATATTTAGGAAAATAATAGTTTGAAAGAAAAATAAAATAATAGTAATATATAATAAATTAATTAAAATACAACGAATAAAATAATCTAAAAAGATTAATTAAATAATTATTTTAATAATTAAAAAAAACAAAATATTAAATAGCAGCCACAAAATTTAATTAATAATGAAAAATAATAAAACAAAAGTTAAAAATAATAATAAAATAATTAAAAAATATAAAATTGTCTATAACAAACAAATTTTTAAGAAACAGAAGAAGAATAAATAAATGAAGAATTATAGTAATAGTTAAAAAAATGTTTCCCATTTATGATATGCATAAAATCAAAAAAATCAAAAAATTAAAAAGGGTAAAGTATATGTATTTTTTGCAAAAAAGATAATTGTTAAAATTGTTTATTTCCTTTTTTAAATTAAAAATCTTTAGAAAAATATTTAAATGAAAGAGGGAAAGATATTACCTTTTTTGAATTAGAATTCTTTTGGAATATTGAAAATAATGCTCCTAAAGAAATAAAAGACATATAATTGATTGATGTAAGTATATCGAATTAAGAAGTTAAAAAATAAAAAATTCCTTCAATTTAATATTGTTTAGAGGAATTTACAAAAACTGAAAAATTAAATGAAAATAATATGTGGTTTTGTTTAAAATGTCAAAAAATGTAAATTGCTTTTAAAACTTTGTGCTTTTAAAATACTCCAAATAATTTAGTTTTTCATTTGAAAAGATTCAACAATAAAGAAAAAAATAATTAGTTAGTTTTATATAATCATATCCTTGACTTTTCTAAATTCTGCAGTTAAAGTTCTCCTTATGTAGAATGTTTGAAAGAAAATTAATTAATCTACGAATTGTATGGGATTATTATTCATGAAGGTACTATAGATAATGGACATTATATTGCTTAGTGTAAATTTGAAAATTAATGGTATTAATTTAATGATGATGATGTTTAAAAACTATAAAATTAAGATAAAATTTTAAATAATAAAAATGCTTATATTTTATTTTATTGTCTTTAAAAATAATGAAAATTTTATTTATGTAATTTAGTATTTAAAAATAAAAATAAATATTACTTTTTCTTATTTAATTTTTTATTTTTATTTTAAATCTTAATAAAAATGACCAATTCTGTATTTTCAACCTATATTTTTTATTAATTAATTGAATTTTAAAAAAAATATTACAGAAAAAATAAAAAAACATTAAGAGCTAATTATGTATTTTTATCAATATATTAATATGTTATACATATGCTAAATGTATAATAAATCTGATTTTATTAAAAACTTATATATAAAATATTTATTAAAAAATTAAATTTATATATTAAAATTTCTGATATATATTTTTTTTTATATATTTTCTTTATTTTGTACTTTTTTATAAATAGAATATATTTATTAGTAGTACCATTTATTTATTGGTTATTAAATAAAATTATTATATAAAAATTTTATTAATAAAAATAAACTGATAATATAATTTAATATTAAATAAAAATTACTTAAAATAATAATTAAATAATACAAAAAAATATGCATTTAGATAAAAATCTTGAAAGCATAGTAAACAGAGAAGCAATATTACCTAAATCAAATGCTTAGTTTCTTGATGATCAGAGTCAAGATCCAAGCTAAAGCTAAGATCATAAAATTAAAAATGATCTTCTTCCATAGAAACAGATAAATAAAATTGTTGATCATCCAGTAATGTTAGGTGAACAAGAGAATTAATGTAAAAATATTTATAAAATAAATAAAAAAATAAAAAAAAATAAAAAAATAAAGAATTGAAAAATGGTTTTTCAGAAAAAAGCAATTCTAATTTAATAGAAGTAAAATAAGGAAATCGTAAAAAAGTGATAATATTATCATCTGTAGGAATTCTAATTGCTATAGGATTAATTTTCGGAGGATTAGCCATTGGAGGAGTATTTTCTTCATAATCAATAGTAGAAAAGATGAATTATAATAAGTAAGTAAAACTTCCTGAGTCATATGTGAAATTCGAATAATAAATTAATATAGGTTAAGAAAAGAATATTTTATAATTAATTTAGGTCCCTTTATCTTAAAAAATCTATGAATATAAGTTAGAAAATGAATAAATTACTACTACCGGGGACGGAAAGGTTACTTCTAAAAAATCTGTTATTACACATACTTTTAATTATTTATGTTATCAAATATCTAATATTGAATTTGATATGTATTTATATTTTACGTCTACTGTTATTTCTGAAAACGATTAAGTATAATCTACATTAACTGGTTATCCTGCTATATTAGAGAAAGAAAAAGCAAATAATATAAGAAACATAGAAGATAATGTATAAAAATCTTAGCAAACATAGGATGATACTTCTAAATAAGTAAATGAATATGCACCTTTGACTGCATAAGAAATTAAATTATTGTAAGAAAAAGGTATTAGTGAAGAATAATTTAATTTTAGTAAATATCCTATTGTTCGTTTTACTTTAAGTAAAGAAGGAGAGATAAAAAAAATATACGAACCAATAAACTTAAGAAATGATTTATAATAAATCTATTTAAATATTATTGAATAACTTTCTCCTTTATTGCGTAAGGATTTATACAATATCTTCGAAACAGACAAGGAAACAGGAAAAAAACGTATTTTGAAAAATGCAAGTGAATCTTATAAATATAGAAATTTAAATAATGTAGAAGTAACTCCATAACATGAAGCTGAAATTTCGGATGATGGAAAAGGAGTTTTAAAATCTACAGAACCTGAAGTAAGTGAAAATGGAAATTAATAAGGTGAATATTCTCAAGAATGTACTATAGAAAATGGATCATTATTAAGAAGTTCTGTAAGTTCAAAGTTTACTATAAAAGGAAATTAAGAGGATAGCACATCAATGTTTAAACAAATTGATAATATTTCTGCTGTTATTATTTAATATATAGATTGGGAGCATAAAGTAGATGAAACTTTTGTTTAAAATTTAATTTAAATATAATAGAAAATGAGCTACTTTATAATGACTAAATAATAAGTTTTGGATAAAAGAGCGAAATCATACTTAAAACCTAAAGAGAATCCTAATTCAGTTATTTCTGATGATAGTAAAGGAAGGGTTTTGGTTGGAATAGATGAAAATAGAAATTTAGTGTTTGAAGAATAACCGAAAAACAATGATAATTTTTAAGAGCCTAAACCTATGGGAGAAGTTATTTAATAAAGCATTTTTAGAAAAAACTTTGAATCAATAGACTTCGGGGCTGATATTAAATCTGAATGTATTGAATCTGGATTTTATAGCTCTGAAGATGTTTGTACTGTTGGATTATATGGATATTTTAATGGATCTATGACAAAAATTATTGAAAGATAAAGTATATATATATACTTTTTTTTTAAATAAAATAATAAAAAATAGCTAAAATAAATGTTTCAAGATTACTTAAACTTAATTGGTATATTTAACATGTCCTTGTAGAAAAAATGGGTTCAGTAGAAAAATATGTTAATTCAAAATTAGATGGAATAGTTTAGAAGGTAAATGCTATTTTAGATTAATTAGAACTTCTTCTTGATATTAATAAAAACCCTGTTTTAAAGGTTATTAATGATGCAATATAAAATGATTAATTTGAAATTATGGATTCTATTAATGGCTTTGAATAAACAATTAATAAAGTAAAAAAATATATAATTTATTTATTTTTTTAAAAATATTTAATTTAGTCAATAAAAAGTATTAATGGCTTTGTAAAAGACCCTTTAGGATTTTTCAAAGAAAAAGTTTTTGCTTTTTTGAGTAGTAAAGGAATCTAAATAGAAGATTAAATAAAAAATATAAAAAAATTTTTTACAGATAAATTATCAAGAATTAAAAATTTTTTAGTAAAAAATCGTGTAAATGGAATTTCATAAAAAATAAAAGAAAAAATCTAGCTTTTTATGCAAAATTATTAAGTTATTATAGCCTAAATACTAGAGGAACCTATAAAGAAATTATTATAAAGTACAGAATCTTTTATTTTATAAAAAGCAAACGAACTATTTGAAAATACATTATAAATAGATAAATAAGTAGATAAATATGCAGAGGAAATAATTCAAAAATCTGAAGATAAATTATTAGAAACAAAAGAATTTATCGAAAAGTAATCAAAGATTACAAAGCAAATGAAAAAAATGCTTTCAACATCTTTTGTAGTGGATAAATTAAAGGATTTTATAAAAAATTTAATTAAAAAAATCACCTCTTAATATAAAATATCTGAGCTTCTTCAAAAAGGTTTATAAAGTGCTATTAATCTTGGTAAAAACTAAATTTTAAGTGAACTTTAAAATATAAGTACAAAAAACTAAGGACTTTAATCTTTAGAACTTGACTAAATTTTAAAAGAAGCGAATGAAATTGTCGATTTTGCTCATGATTTTTATTCAGGTATTAAAGATTTGAAAAAAGATATAACTTATATAGTAAATTCGTTTAAAAAAATACAATAAAAAGAAATATTAGATAGTGTAAAAACATTTACATCTAAATTGGTTAGTTATCCTAAAGAAATTGCTAAAACTTTAAAAGAAAAAGCCTTGTCAGTTTTAAATAAAATAAAAACAATGGGTTTAAATATGAAACAAAATATTTTTGATTGGAAAGACTAGCTTGTTAAATTATCTAAAGATTTATGGGATGAGATAAAGGGTATTTTTGAAGAAATAAAAAATTTCGCTACTAAACCTAAATTTCCTCCTAATGACCCTAGTTATTATAAAGAACCAATATTTACTTAAGTGTTATAAGTAGTTAATTCATTAAAAGTGTAGAATTTGAATTTACATAAGTACTTACTATTTTTGACAGACTAAAACTTATACCCAGTAAATTTATGGGTTTTATTGAATAAATTAAAGAAATGGGATTATCTACTTTTAAATATTGGGATAGAGTTAAGCTAGCATTTAATAATGTGAAAATGGAAGGATAAACTTTGTGGAGTAATATAAAAAGTAGAGCTGACGAAGCTAAAGAATTTTTTGAAAATCAATTCAAAAAGAAAATTGCTCTTTCATCTGAATAAAAAGGAAGACTATTATTTTAAGAAACTTAAAGGCAACTTGATGGAAGTATTGATATTAATAAATTGGATTTTGGAACCGTTTTCGGATAAGTTTAAGATGTAGCATCTAACTTTTAAACTGAAGGGCTTGCTGAAGTAATTAACAATGTAAGTAATTTTAAAAATCAAGTTGAATAATAAACCGAAAATTCAGGAGGATTAATCTAAAAATTAATAAAAGAAATTATTAGCAAATTGGAATTCTCAAAGTCATTCCCTTCATAAAGTAAAATAAATAAAAAAAAAATATATATTATAAAAAAAATATAAAAATATAGCTCGTAAAATTCCAGTAGATTATGCGTTTACATATAATGGAAAAATTGCAAAATTCAAATTGGTTTTAAATGCTTAATGGGAAGTCTCATTTAACACCGGAGTATCATTTAAAAATGGCTTATTAGACTTCAAAGCTGGAGTAAATACTAAAGTAAGTGTAAGTGGTAATATTTCTTTTGGTATTTCAATAGGAGAAGTAGGTGGAACAGCAGAAGGAACATTTTTAAATACATAAGTATAGGTTGGCTTAGGGCTCAAAGTTTTGGAAAAATTCGCTGGTTAAGTTTATGTTGATGGTAGTTTTAGTCCTTATGCATTTAAAATAGGAGCATATTTAAATCTTAGTCTTTAAAAAGAAAACAAAATTTGTGGGAAAAATAATAAACGTTATTTAGGAACTAGTGCTAAAAAAACTAAAGCTCTAGAAACTGCAGGTTCAGCTGCTTCTTCCGCAAATAAAAATTAAAAAGGTGCTAATGCCGCTAATAAAGTTTAAAAAGTTGTTAATTCCGCTAATAAAGCTTAAAACATTGTTAATTCCGCTACTAATTCTGCAAAAGAAAAAGCTATATAAGAGGCTAAAAAACTTGGTTCGGGATCTATTACTAATGTTAAAAGCGCAGTTTAAGATATTGTAGGTGGTGATGCCACAACTTTGGTGAAAAATTAAGTTGATACTGCGAAAAATGTTTGTTAAGTTACTGTAGATGCCATACCTAAGATTGATTATATTTTTGGGCCTTATGAATTTATAGGCGAAACATATAAAAAAAGATTACTTGATAAGTCTTGGAATGGTTATAACTAATCTAAAGATAAATAATGTAATTTTTTATTATTTTATTTATATAAATATATTAATATTTAAAAAAAAAAAGGATGATATTTAATTCAAATTAAATTTTTTGAGCTGAAAAATTTCCTTATTAAAATATTTTTATCTTAAAATGAGAAATTATATATATATATATAATTAGTAATATATAAATTTAAATGAAAATTATTTTTTCATTATAAAAAATAAAATTATTATATTTTTAAGTTTTTTTACTAACAAAAATTTCATTAATTTATTTACGGTTAACTTTTTTTAAATATACCCTTAAATATTATTTCTCCATCCTAATTTTCGATTAATCCAAAGCCTTCCAAATATCCATTAATAAATTGCCCTTAATATGTATATTAATTAGAAGACTTAAAATAAATCCCTTGCCCATGTTTTTGATTATTTTCCCATTCCCCACTATAATAACTTCCATTACAATAAATGTATTTACCATTTCCTTATTTATAGTTATTTGAAAAAAATCCTTCATAAATTTCTCCATTATAAGAAATGTAAATTCCATACCCATTAAATAAATTATTTTTCCATTCTCCTGCATAAAAGTCACCATTTGAAAATCTTTTATTTTAAATTAATTTTTTTTATAAAGTTATATAATAATTTTTTTTTAGTCAACTTATATATTCCAACTCCTTCAATTTATTAATTCTTTATTAATCCTTCATATATTTCATTGTTTTCGAATTAATATTTTTATATATTTTATTTATAATCCCCAAATTCATTATTAAATATAAATTTTCTATAAAATTCTTAGATTATTTCATTATTTACTTTTATTTATTTTTCATAAAAAATACTATTTTTTTAGATTTTGCTTTCTAATTTTAATTCTTCAAGAAAACATTTACTTAAAATTTCTTTATTGGTTTTTAAATCTTATTAATTATCTTTTTGTCCGAATTCGGATATTTTAACATATTAATGATCATTTTTATATAATTTTGAATTTTAATAGGATGATTAATCATTTATTTTTTCAGGATAATAATATTTTTTTTATTAACTAGGCCTAATTCCATATTAATTTATTGAGTCTTTTTAATTTTTGTTATTATATTATTATTTTAAATAATCATTATTTATTAAAGAATCTTCATCTTCGTTTGAAGGAGGTTAAGTATATTTCTTTTACTATTAAATATATTACTTTTTATCTTAAGTTTTATAAGGGAATTATAATTAAGATTAAGATATTATATCATTCTAGGCTTTTTAATATTGTTTTTTAATGATTAAATCAACAGTATTTATTTTATCTATTTTTTGCTAATTATTTTTTTCTGATTATTAATTTTCAAAAGATTCTTCATTTTCTTATTTTTAATTATTATTGCTTTCATATTTTTTTAACTAATGTATTTATGGTTAATTATAATGTATTTAATGACTTAAATTTATACTTTTGGTTATTTGATTTTTTTCAGCATTTAATTTATAATTATATAAATCTAAAAGTTCTGAACTTTTCTTTATTTAAGTTGATTTTTAAAGCCTTAAATATTCACTCATTTTTTTAAATTATATAAATATTTTTTTATATTTATTAATTTTTATGATTTTTTTTTTCAATGTTAATAAATTAAGATTAATGCACTTTAATTTTGTTGATTTAATAATATTTTTTATAAACTCATTTCATAAAATTTATTAAGAGAAAATAAAATATAACTTATATTACATAAAGTAATATAATGATAAATGATAAAATGTTTATAACAAAATTTAAATTAATTTTTAATATCAAATAATTTATATTTATATTATTCTATATAATTAATGCCTATAAAAAAAATATTTAAAAGTTATGAATACAAAATACTATTATTTAATATTTTTTCATTTATATATTGTTTTCAAATATTTATTTTTAGCAATAGTAAATATTTCCTAAGCATTAAAGTCTCCTGTATTTTTGACCATATTAGCAAATAAACTTGATTTAGAAATATGACTATCATTAACATTATTTACCAAAAGTAAAAAAGGGTTATCATTTTCAACCACTAATCCATCAGAAATAATAAATACTTTATCATAATCAGCAATAGTATTAATTCTATGAGCAATAGTAATAACAGTTCTATCCTTGAAATAAATTTTTAAAGCTTATTAAATAAAATTGTCTGTTTTAAAATCCAAATTAGCAGTAGCTTCATCCAAAACTAGTAATTTGCTTTTTTTAACAATAACTCTAGCCAAACAAATAAGTTATTTTTATCCTACAGAAAGTTAATTTTAGATTAAACTATTTAATCCAAATTCTAATTTATTTACAACTTCTTGTAAATCAGTTTTTTTTATAGCATCCCATATTTCTTCATCAGAAAATTCTTCCAAAGGATCAATATTTCTACGAATAGTACCATCAAAAACAAAAGGATTCTATGGAATAATTCCAATATGATTTCTTAGTGTGTGTAATCCTAAATCTTTTGTATTTATTCCATCAATAAATATATTTCCTGACATTTCTGGACACATTCTAAATAAAGCTTATAAAATTGAAGACTTTCCAGCACCTGTTCGACCTAAAAAAGCTACTTTTTCACCTGGTTTTAAATTAAATGAAATTCCATTAAGTATGTTTGGTAGATCTTTTCGATATTTCATGAATAAATTGTCAAAAATAACTTCTCCTCTTTAAATCCAGGAAGCATTTATTTATTTATTAATATTTTCTTGCTTTTTATAGTATTCGCCTTCACTTTCTAAATTTATTAATTATATTAGCCTTTCAACTGAACACATTACTTATTAAAAATTAATACTAGTATAATTAAAAACAAAAACTATCTCAGTAATCATAGTTAAATACACTATAGTTTATCCAAATTCTCGACTATTTTTGATTAAATAAATACTAACTATATATCCTATAAAACTTATAAAAGCAGTAAATTATTAGACATAAAAGGTATAAGCTCGTCCAAATCTCCAATAAGCATAATTAGCTCGAGTACAATTATTACATAATATATTCATTTTTTTGATAAAATTTTATTTTTAATTATATATTTAGATGTGTATAATGCCTTCCATTGACTATTAAAAAAAAGAAAAAACAGGGCTTTTAGAAAGCAGATCAAAATATTTGCATGGAACAAGTACTTACTTTGCATAGCCAAATATATAAAATAATAAAAGCAAAGTAAATATTAATAAAATTAACATATAAGGGTTAAATATGCATATGGTTATAACAATATTTAGTAATTATATTAATGCTTCTAAACTGTCTATTAGGTTTTATATAAACATTAAATCCATTGTTCCTATATCATTTGAAAATTTATTTATTATTTGTCCTGTGGGTGTCTAATCGAAATAATGTGTATGTGTATTTATTAGTTTTTCTATAGTTATTTTATGTAAAGAATAATTTCCTAAATTTATTAAATAAGCACTTAATGCATATTTTAAGAAGCTAACTATTGAATAAGCAATAAGGATAGTTCCTGAAGAGTAAAAGAGATATTTTTTATCTTTTTCTTAATCATAGGAACCAAGAAATTAATAAAAAAGTGTATATAAAGCCTCATTTAGAACATATAAAAAGAAAGTTATCAAAATTAAAGAATAATTATTTATAAATTTTAAATATTAGTAATATGTTTAGAAATTTACATTAATTTTTTCTTATTTTTTGTTTGTTAACAATTTTTTTATAGTTTCTTTATTATCATTATTTTGCTCGCATTATTTTTTTGCAATTAACTATTATTATTATTATCCTAAAGAATGTTAGATTTATTTTTAAAAATCTAATTCTTAAAAAATATTTCCGTTATCTAATCTATATACAAAATCGCATTCTTAAGCAAAATAAATTTAATGGGTGACTAAAAGTACAGTTTTTTTTTATCCTAAATACCCTAAAATTGCATCCTAAAATATTTTTTTTGCCACCAATGTATCAACTGCACTTAATGGGTCATCTAATAAATAAATATCACTATTTTTATAAATGGCTCTAGCCAATGATAACCTCGCTTTTTATCCGCCACTTAAAGTAACTCCCTTTTCTCCTATTTCTGTTTGATCTGCGTCTGGTAATGATTCAATATCTTATCCTAAACAGCATATTTCGCAAACTTTTTAATATAAAATATGGTCATAAGGCTCTCCAAACAATATATTATCCTTAAACTTACCAGTAAATATATAAGGCTCTTGCTCTACATAAGATATAGAACCTTATTTTTTAAAAGTTCCTTAAATGTAAGGAACTTCATCTAAAATAGAAAATAATAAACTACTTTTTCCACTACCTACTTTTCCAATAAATGCATAAATATTTCCTTTTTAAATTTTTAAATTTATATTTTTTAAAGCCATCTTGTTTTTATCCCAAAAGCAATAAAAATTTTTAAATTCAATAATTATATTTTCTTCAATACTTTCTAAGAATTTTTCTTCTTAATTTATTTTAGATATATTTTCTAAATTTATTTTTTAAATCTTTACTTTATTTTTATCTGATTTTAAAAATATTTTTTCTTCTTATTACAAAGAAATTTCTATATATTTGTTGTTTTCAATGGATAATATATTTATTTCTTATTATGCTAATTTTTAATTTTTTTATTATTTTTCTTTTATTTTTATTTATAATTGCCTTATTTCTTCACTATAGTTTTAATTTTATTTTAATTATTAAGTTTTTTATTTTGAAATGTTTAAAAAATCATTAAATCTCTTTAAAATAACTTATAGTTGCTACAAAAAAGTTATACCATATCCAGTAAAAATTATCATATTTTTCGTACTATATAATTATTATAATGTTGCATATATTTTAGAACTAGAAAGTATTTCAGAATCTTAATTATAAATTATTAAAACAGGAATAAACGTACCTAAAATAGTTATGTATTCAATATTTTATTTTAAAAATACCTAGAAAAATAAGTGTAACAGAAGCACATTTATCTAAAATTCTATAAAGATTATATTTTAAAATTAAATTTAATTCTTAAATTCTTATTTAATCAATTCTTTAACTAAACACTTATTCCCAACCATACATTTTAATTAATCTAATTCCTTAAACACATTCATTAATTAAATTCTTTTATTTTTATTTTTATTTATGTTGCATATAATACATAAAAATTATAACATATTTATTTACTAATCTTTTATCAGTCATTATATTTTTTAAACTAATAATTTTCTTTTATTTATATCCTAAAAATAACTAAATAGGTAAGATAATAAATATTATTGCAATACTTAGTATTCCAAAAGCATTAAATCTATAATAAAGTATAATAGCTGATATAATAAATTAAATAGGTAAATAAAGTATATAGAATCCATAAAAAATGTTAACTTCAATATAGTTAATATCATTAGATATTAATCCAAATAATTTCCCAATATTTGATTTTTTTATTTAATTTTAGGTTAAGTCTATGTTTTTTTAATAGAGAAACTAAACTAAACTCATTCTAATTTAAGCTAAATAAAAATTAAATAAATTAATAAATATTATATATTTACCAGATAATTTTGTAGCAAAATACAATCCTCTATTATTAAATATTAAAAATATAAATACTAAAAAATATAATAATAAAGACCATAAAACAGTATTTTTTTCTTCATTTTATTGAAAAGATTGAATGGTTTATTAAATTCCTATTGAATATATTATTTTTAATAAGATAGAACAGCATATTACTATATGACATATTATAAATTATGTTCTAAAAACACAAATAATCATATTATATATATTATTTGGATTAAATAATTATATTATTTTTTATTAGCAATAATTGAAATATTTATGAGATAAATAAACTGAATCTTCAATAAAAGTTAATTAAGGTAAATTATGAATTTCTAAAGGTTTTTTATATTTTAATTTATATTTGTACATTAAATACATAATTTTTATATATTATACATAAATTAATCTAAAAAAAATAGAATATCCCATTGTAAAGTCCTTATTTTCAAGATTTAAATCTTAATGATTATCAATTAAAATTATCTCGTTAAAATTTAGAATTTTCGGAACTTTATTAGAATAAGAAATTAAATCAAATTATGCTTATTATATTTAGTTTTACAATTATTTCATTTAAAAGAATTTTATATAGTATATATAATTATTTTAATATTATAAATTAATATTTATAAAATCTATTATTAAAATTTATTCATAGATACAAATTTAAAATATACTAATATTAAAATTTATCAATATAGCTGAAACTTATCAAAATAAATTTACTTGATATTTACATAATTTAGATTATAAACTATAATTTAAAATAAAATTACTTTAATAATTAGTAAAAATATAAATATAAAAATAAATATAAATATAAATATAAATATATAAATATAAATATAAATATAAATATAAATTTTAATATAAATTTATATAAATTGTTATAATTAATAATATAAAATATACAAATTTTATTTTATATTATTTATTAAATTAACTTTTTTTATTTTATTTTATTTGTATATAATTACTTATTTATTATTTTTAATCTAAATATAATTTTTTTATATTTTATTTAATATTTTATATAACTTTATTTTTTTTAAATTAGAAGTTTGAAATTTGTTTGAATTTTTTTTTAAAAAAAATTATTTTCAATCTTTTTTTTAATCTATTTTTTTTTTTTTTACTAAACTTTATAATATCTATTTATTTAATATTTATAAATTTTTTTTCTTATATTTTTTTTTAACTATTTTTTTTCATTTAATTATATTAATTAAATATATTTTACTTATTTTTTTATAATAAATATATATTAATACTAATTATAGTTTTATTAAATTTTTTATTTTTATAACAATTCAAATTATTAAACATATTTCTTACATTAAATACTTTATTTTTCATTTTGTATTTTTATTATTTTAAAATAAATATTTAAAGATTTCTAAAAATAATTATTATAAAGCATTTAAAACATGCTTTATTATAAATAAATTAAGATAAATAAAAAAATCTAAATTAATCAAAATTATATAACAATTATTATAATTTTTTTAAAATTATTCATAAATAAATTAAATAAACATTTATAAAATAAAATAGTTATGCAATAAATTTTTAATTTAGAAAAATAACCTAACAATTTAATAATACCAGTAGAACTAACAAAAGTAATTTATTCGGAATATGAAGCTGATTTGAATATTATAGATAAGCCCGGTCAAGTTATTTAAAAATAAAAAATATAATTAATATTAAATTAAAAATAAAAAGTTATATGGGAAATCGCTTCATGGTTAATCAAAAATAAAATTTAAAAATGGTAATTATTATGAAGGAAATTTAGATAATGGAATAATAAATGGTTTGTATTATATAAAATATATATTATAAAGTAACTATAAAAAAATATAAAAAATAAGGAACTGGAATATTCAAATGGGCAAATGGTGTTGTTTATCAAGGATAATTTCAAAATAATACAATAAATGGTTTTGGAAAATATACATGGACAGACAACTCTTAATATGAAGGAGAAGTTAAAGATGGTTTAAGACATGGCTAAGGGACTTTAAAAACAGGGGATGGAGAAGCTATTTATATTGGATAATGGTTTGAAGGATAAAGGCATGGAGAAGGCTAAATAAAATTTAGATCTGGGTTTATATTATAAAAAAAAAATATTTGTTTAAATAAAAAAAAGTGCATCTTATAATGGTTAATTTAAAAATGGATTTAAACATGGTAATGGAAAAATGATTTATCCTTCAGGGAATTATTATCAAGGGGAATGGCAAAATGATTTAAAAAATGGGTTATTTTAATTAATTTTTTTATATAGAATTAATAAAAAATTAGATACGGAATAATTATATGGTTAACATAAAGTGAAAAATATTATGGATAATGGAAAAATAATATGTAAAATGGTTTTGGTACACACATATGGTTAGAACCGAAAGGAGAAGGAAAGTTATTAAGAAATAGATATGAAGGAGAGTGGAAAGACGGTTAAAGGCACGGTTGTGGTGTTTTTTATTATGCAAACGGTTCCAAATATGAAGGTGAATGGTAAAATAATTTAAAAGAAGGTTTTGCAATATTTACAGAAGATAATGGTAATATAATATAGGGATGCTATAAAGCTGATAAATTAATAAGACATGAAATTCCTTTAAAGATAATAGAAAGTTAGAGTAAGGTAAGTATGTAATAATTAAATATAGATTCACCTATTAATAATTTGAAGGTAAAAAAAAATGAATAAGTTGTATAAAAAAAGAAAAGTATAACATATAATTAAGAAAATAAAGAAGAAACATTATTGAAGGAAATACAAAAAAAGAAAGAAATAGAAGTAAACCCATATTAATTTATCATAGATATTAGTGATTTAACTCAGAATATGGATGATAAATAAGTTCAAATGATAAATTTAAATATTTAAAATATGCTATTAAGACATAATAGTAACCTCAAATTATGGTATAAGTAGTTTTGTAATAGCTATGAAACTGTTTTAGGAGAAGATTCGTTTGGAATGGATATGGTTGGATTTTGGAAATTAATTAAAGATATGAAAGTTTTGGACTCTTTAGTTTCTTTAGTGGCTTTAAATAGATGTTTCTATTATGGAAGAAAAAATTAGTTTGACATAAAGTCAAATTTGGATTAACTTAAGTTGCAAATCGAATTGAGTAAAAAATTGGATAGAAATCTTTAGTTTGATGAGTTAAAAAATTCTTCTATTTCATATATGCTTACTTTTTAAGAATTCAATCCAGATGTTAAATATGATTTTCAAAAGTAGAATATTATATATAATAAAAAAAATTTTTTTTAGAATAATAGATTAAAGAAACGTAAAAGATAATAATTAAAGAGATAATTAGTTTAAATTATCGTTATCTTATTTAAATATTCACGAAGAAAAAAGAGTAATTCTTTATAGACATTTTGTAGATTTGATTGTAAGATTAAGCTTTTTGAAATATAATAATATAAATTGTTTACATAGGAGCCTGGAAAAATTTATTGTTGAAATAATTCAGCCGTATTTTGAATAAAAATATAATAAAACAAGTAGCATAATAAATATATCAGAATAAAAAAGTCAAACTAATTTGGAAAATTTTGATGTAAAAAAAAAATATTTTTTATTATAATTAAAAAAAAAGATTCATATAAAATAAAAATAAATAATGTGTTAAAATTATTCAAAAATATTAAATGATTTATTTAATCATTTGAAAATAAAAAATAAAAATAATAAATACGGAATAAAAGATGAAACTGTTAAATTTAAGGACCTTTTAATATACTTATAGGTAAATATGGCAATAAAAAAAAAAAACTATATTTAATATTAATAAAAAAAATATAAATATAAATATAAATATAAATATAAATATAAAATTATTTAAATTTTAAGAATCACTAATTAATTACTAATGATATTGATAAAAAAAGCTTCATTTCTTTATTAGAAAAACATTTTGATATTTAAAGTACAGTTTCATATGTAGATTAAATTTAAAGAGAAAAAGAAAAAGAAAAAAAAGATAAAGAAAAGGATAAAAAAAAAAAGAAAGCATTTTATACTAATTCATAAAATATAATTTCATAATAAATATTACTTGATTAATCATTTTATATAAATGAAAAATATAAAGATATTAAAAATAAAAGATTATCATAAATATTTTTAAGTGAGTTAATTTAATTTGAAATTAATGATTTAATATGTTTATATATAATTAGAAAAGATAAAGACTTACAAATTTTTAAAGATGAATAGGAGTTTTTAAAAAAAGTATAAAAATATTTCGAATTATTAAAGATTAAATAAAATTTCAATATTAATGATGTTAAACTTTTATAAAAAAAGGACTATAGATAATGGCCTTTTAGCATAAAAGATAAATTGTATTTAATAAAAATAATAAATTTATAAATTTTTTTATAGAAAAGAATAGCTAGCTTTAGATAAACTAAAAAAATTAGAATAAGAAAAATTAAGAAAATAAAGAGAAGATGATAGAAAAAGAGAGTAATAAATTAATTATTTATGTATAATAAATAAATGTTATAAATATGTAGATAAAGAGAAAGGGCTAAAATGGCTCTAGAAGATTATAATATTGAATCAGACTATGAAGATGAAGTAGAAAATTATTTTGCGTGAATGCATTAATTTAATTATATAAAAAATATTAAAATTAATAAATTTTTATTAAAATAAAATATATATAAAAACTTTATTATAAATATATATATTTAAATATATAAATATAATATAAATATAAATATAAATATAAATATAAATATAAGTTTTATTTAAGTTACTTATACTAATTAAATAACAAATGATAAAATTAAAAATTATATAAAATATATTTATAAATAATTAAAATTTTATAAATATGAAAAATTAATATTTATATTTATTTTTAAATGCATATAAAGAATTTTTCCTTTTAAAATATCTAATTTTCTTTTAAACAAATAAAATAATATTAATAAGAATAAAATTACTTGTTTATTTTATTTAAATCTTTTAAATACAATAAACTATTTAATTTTTATTTTTAATTTTAGAAAATATATCATTATATATTTTTTTTATTTATATAATAATATTATCTTTATCTTAAATTAAAATAATAATAAAAAATATATAAATTTTATTAAAAAAAAAAACAAATATTATAAAATAAATACTATTAATTTATGATTCAAAAAATATTTTTAAAATACAATTGATAAAAATAATATAAAAAAAAGCAAAAGTATTATAAGTAAATAAAATTAAAATCAAGCTGTTTAAAATTTAAAATTAGCTAAAAGATTTTACTAATTTAAGTTAAGATTTTTTTATTTTTTTTTAACTAAGAATTAACTTATGATTTATAAAAATTTTTCATGAAATTATAATTAATGCTAAAATAAATAAAATATTCAAATTAATATTTCTTATAAATGTTACCTTTTACTTACATCATATTTTAATAAAAAAGCTAAATAGTCTTTAAATTTAGAAAAGAATTTTTAAGAAAACCAATAAATAGAAATATTAATAATTTAATAGACTTATTAAAAAATTAAAAAAACTCAATTCATAAATCAAAATTCAATAATGAATTTTTTGAAGATTTAAATAATATTATTTTAAATATACAAACTAAAAAAACATATTATGATGATTATTATCGATAGAAATGTTATTAGTAAATTAAAAAGATAAAAGACATTTTAAAATATATTTCCTTCTTCAATAAGTAATACAGGGAAAAATAATAGTAGAGTCAAATTAATTTTTATCAAACACTTTTTAACAAATAATATCCACGTTTTTAATAAAATGAGTAATCTGAGCTAGATCATAAAAATAGAATTAAATAGAATTTATCGCAACTGCAGCCTTTTTAATTTAAATTTTAGAAATTAATATATTTATTAGTTTGGAAAAATTTAGTTTGAGAAGGGTTAAATAAATAGAATTCTATTTATAATAGATAATAAATATACAATAAAATAAAATATTTAAAATATCATATTATATTAATTAAATTGTATAAATAAAGCAGGAATTAATATCATGATTTTATGTCAATTTTTATAAAATTAAAACTAGATAATATATCCAAAAAATTAGAAACAATATATTCTGTTTTTTTGTTAATAATAAAAATAATAAAGAGTTTTTTATTATTTCTGTTGTATATTAAAATTAAAACTTTTTTACTTATTTTTATGTAAAATTTAAAGTATAAATAGATATTCTTTCAATTATTTTTAATCTAATTTTATATTTTAATAATTACTAAAAATTATATTATTAAAAAGATAAAATTATATTAATAAGTACAAAATAAAAAAAGTGAAGAAAATATATATATATAAATAAATATTTTTATAAATTTTTTTAAAAAAAAAATAAAACAAAAATATTTTTTTATAAAAAAAAAGAATAAAATGTCTGACGTACCCCCAGCAACTGATGTAAATAAAATAAATAATAATAATAATCTCAAACAAAAAAATATAAAGGGAGTATAAAAAAAGGTAAAAAAATAAATGAAATTAACTTAACAAGCGTTTATTCCAGAAGAAGTTGTACCAGCAGTCCAAACTTAATAATAACCTCAATAATAATAAACAGTCGGTTGGTCTGAAGATTTTACAATTCCTACATTAGAATCTCTTCCCCCATTTGATGAATAAGGTAAAAGATAAGGAGTTTGGTTAGAAGGTGGATACTGTTTTGGAGAATGGTATTATGACCTCAATGGTAATCCTGTATTTATATCGCCTGCATATGAAGGAGACATGGTCGGTGATTTATATGATTAGAATAGTGATTTATACTTGAACTTTATAAATGATTAATTAGGAAGACCCCTTCCTGTAATATTAACAACTGAAGATAATAAATACTTTTAATTTACACCTGTGTTATAATATAATTATGTATAAAGCTAAAATAATTAAGCTAATAATAAGCAACAATAAAAATTAAATTAATATAAAAAAGAATAACAAAAAGAAAAAAAGCCTGCTCCTAAAAAAGAGCCACCACCACCAAGTAAAAAACTTAAATTAATTTAAAATAAAATAAATAAAAATAAAATAGAAATTCCTAAAAGACTCTAATAACTTTAAGAATAATAAAAAGACGGAAAAGTAGCTACCCAAACCGTTTAAGCAGATTACAAACATGAAAAATAAATAACTTTAGAAGAAGCCAGAGAATATGAACTAAAGAATTATAAAGATGGTAATGAATATGCATTAGTTGATAAAGATAGAGAATCAGCCAATATAGTATTCATCGGACACGTTGATGCTGGAAAATCAACTTTATCAGGCCGTATATTGAAGAATTGTGGAGAAGTTGACGAAGTAGAAATTAGAAAATATGAATAAGAAGCTAAAGAAAATAACAGAGAAAGTTGGGTTTTAGCATATATTATGGACATAAATGATGAAGAAAGAACAAAAGGTATCACAGTAGAATGCGGAAAAGCTCACTTTTAATTATAAAATAGAAGATTTGTACTTTTAGACGCACCTGGACATAAAAATTATGTACCAAATATGATTGCAGGAGCCTGCTAAGCTGATATAGCTGCTTTGGTAATATCTGCTCGTTAAGGAGAATTTGAAGCAGGATTTGAAGGAGGTCAAACATAAGAACATGCTCATTTAGCAAAAGCTTTAGGAGTACAACATATGGTTTGTGTGGTAACAAAAATGGACGAAATTAATTGGGATAAAGGTAGATATGAATATATTAAAGAATCAGTAGATCATTTTTTGAGAACATAAGTAGGTATTACTAGTATTGAATGGGTACCTATAAATGGATTTTTAAACGAAAATATTGATACGCCTATTCCTACTGAAAAATGCAATTGGTATACTGGAGATACTCTTTTTGATAAATTTAATAAAGCTCCAGTTCCTGTCAGAGACTCGAATGGACCAGTTAGAATTCCTGTACTTGATAAGTATAAAGAATAAGGTTAATTTATATTTGGTAAACTTGAATAAGGTACAATTAGAGAAGATATGTGGGTTACTCTTATGCCTAATATGAAATAATTCTAAATTAGTTCTATTTATAATACTAAAGATTAAAGAATTTTTTATGCATCAGCTGGTGAAAATATCAGAATTAAAGTTAAAGGTATTGATGAAAAAGATATTGAAAGAGGCTTTATGGTATGCAGTACTGATGATTTGTGTCCTATTACTTAATGTTTTGTAGCTGAAATCACTATTCTTTAGTTACCGGTACATAAACCTATATTTTCTTAAGGATATACTTGTGTTATGCATCTACATACTTGTGTTGTTGATATTGAAATCGAATAAGTTGAAGCTGTCCTTAATCCTGAGAATAAAAAACTAACTAAAAATACCTTTTTGAAAAGTGGATAAATTGGTGTTGCTAAAATTATGGTATATTTTTTTATTATTTATTTTTTTATTTTTATTTTTAGATTCCGAAAAATATTTTATGTCTTGAAAAATTTGAAAAATTAGACCATTTGGGAAGATTCACTTTAAGAGATGAAGAAAAAACTATTGGTTTTGGAAAAGTTATGAAAATTAAACCTTATGTTTAATAGTGAAATTTATTTTTAAATTAAATATTTATAACATTATGATTAAAGTTTTTTATTTCGAAATATTATATTTTATTTTTTTGGAAATAAAATGTTGAAAAATTTTTTTATCAAGTATTAAAAATTTAGTTTTTTTAAAATCATATTTATAATTTCAAAAAAGAAAAATATTTGAAAAAAAAAATTGATTTCCAAAAAAAATAAAAAAAAGTATTATAAAAAAATTATTGGCAATAAAAAAATGAATATATCACATTATAACATTTTTTTTTTTTCAAATATATATATATGTTAAAATATTTATTATTTATGTTTATATACTTTTTATATAATTTTTTATTATTTTTTAACTTCTATTCATTATTATTTCGTACTTTTACTTAATTTTGGTGATTATGGATATGTTAATAATGAATTGCTTTTTTTAATAATAATTGGTTTGTATTTTCTTATTGGAGTAGCCTAATTAAACAAAAACATATGTATCACTATTAAAAATAAATATAATAAATTTGAAATTACTTTGAAAAAACTTGATGCATTTTCATTAGTCTCCATACATTTAATATTATAAATTGATTTTTATTAATATGATTTTTTTTTTATTTTTTTATTCAATTTTGTTTCATTATCTAAAAAAATTACGGAATTATTTTCGTAAAAATTTGATTCAATTTATGATTCATTTTATGATTCATTTTAGATTTAAAATGATTCATAATAATCTATTTTTTATTATTAAATAGAATCTTTATCTGAATAGATTTTTATCATTTTTTCGTCTTCTTGCCTCATTTTAATATTTATATTTCTTTTTGAAATAAATTTATTTTTATTAATTAAAATTTTACTTACACTTCATTTTATTTTTACTCACTATTTTCTAGTTATTTTTATAAAATTTAGTTAGGTTCTTTCTTAACTCCATTCAAATTATAAAATGATTAAGTTAAACTTTTTATAAAAAGTATTTAATTTTAAAATTATTTTTATTTTTATTTTAATACTTAATTTAAAAATTATCTACATTATTTTAAATATCATTATCATTTTCCCTTTATATAAAAGTGTTTTTATTATTATTATTATTACAATATATTTACCTATTTTATTTAAAATTAAATTGCTCAGTAAAAAAGTTCAAAATATTTTTAACATTTTACATTGTAATATTTTTTAAAAAAAATATTAATAATAAAGATTATATTAAAATTATTATTTTGAATTTTAAATTTTAAAAATAATAAAACAACAAAAAAACTGTTTTATAATAGTTATTTAATTCTTTTGGATTACAAATTTTTAATATAATAAAATATATTTAAAACTTAAAATTTTAATAACTTAAGTATTTAATTTAAAATTAATAAAAATAATATTATTTATTAATTAATATTTTATATAAATAAAAATTAATAAATTATTTAAATTTAAAAAATATATTATGAATTTTATTTTTCGCTTATCGTTTTTTATTTTTAAAACTTAATTAACAATATAAAACATGATATTATTTATTTTTTCTAGCATTTTTTTTGAATTGAGTCTTTAAAAATAAATTACAGAAAAAATAAAAAGAATACTGAACAATAATTTAATATAAATATTTTTATTAGAAGTTTTTTGATATTTTTAAAAAAATATTTATTACTTTTTATAAGTATTTATATATTTTTATAAATAATTAACTAAATTATTTCTAAATTAAAAAACTAATAAATTTTCTAAAATAAAATATTGATTTTTTTTAATATATAATTAAACAAAATGAATTTTTTTTTTTTATTTAATTAAAAACAAAATAATAATTTAATCATATTCAACCTATTATTTGCTTTTATTTTAAATAATAATTGGTTTAGAAGATAATATTTAAATTTTAATATTCAATAATTTTCTTGTTATATTATAATTATAATTACTTTTTTAACATTATTATAAAAAAACATTTTTTTTATAATTAAAATGTAAATATATAAATAATAAAAAGAATAAAATTTATTATAACATAAAATAAAAGAAGGTTTTTAAATAAATTATGTATCTTTAGGAAATCCTTAAACTGGATAAAATATATGGATTTATTAAAATCCATAACAATTAATAAATAACTAAAATGAAGTAAAGGCATAAATACCAAAAGATATTTTAAAATAATCAATAGTTTAATAAGAAATAAATTTTTCGACAAAAAGTAAAATAAATAATTTATATTTAATTTAAGAAATGCTTTTAAATGGATAATTAATTGAAAAAATGAAATTTAAATTTGGATTTGTAATGCCTGATTCTACAAATAATTGGTAATAAGTAATTGAATCAGCAGACTAAACAATTCCTGTAGAAATTTTGAGCGGAAATTTGATTACTAAAACATCATTTTATGATAGTGATTAATTAATTGCATCTTCTTATATAAGAATATATTATATATGAGGGATTTTGTTAAATTAAAATAAAAAATAATACTTTGTAATTTTTATTAACTAAAATAACTTTATACTCCATTGTTTTATTTAAATTAAAAAAAATAACTATTTTTTAAAAATAAATATTTATAAAATGTTTAATATTTAATAAATAATAAATATTTATATTTTATTATTACTTAAAATTTTAAAATAGAAATTAATTTTATTGATAAAATGGAATATTCTTATAACTCAAACATAGGATATGAGATTTCTTAAAGTTATGATGTATAAAAAATATTTGAATAAGGATTTTAATTTATAAATTAATATTAATTTTAAATATAAACATTCTTAAATAAATATTATTATAACAATAAAAATCTCCATATTTTTTCTTTTTATTTTAACTATCCTTATATATATTTATACTTAAATAAAAGGACAATAATCATGATATTCATACTATAAAATATGATTAAACAAATTAATAAATGACTAAGATGAAAAATTTTAAAGATAAATATTTTACTAATGATATTAACTTTGAAGAAAACTAATGTTATTAATGTATATAAAAAATATTAATATTTTATGAAAAATAATATATTATGAATAGAAAAAGAGAAATATAATAGATCAATTTTGATATTAGAAAATTTCTTTCTTCGTGTTTTATACAAAAAAAAAAACAAATAGAAATATATTGATCCAAAAGATATAATATATAGACTATCCTCACCAAGCAAATGGATTGCCAAGCAAGTGGAAAGTTTCCCAAATAGAGAAAATTCTTAAATTAAAAGATTTCGTGAGAAAGTTCTAAAGAATTTCGATTTAACTTCAGAAAAATGCTTGCAGAATGCGTTATATAAAATATATTTATTTTCAAAAAAATAAATATTAAATATAGTTAGATTCATCAAATAAACAAAAAAGCAGTCATTAATATTCCTTATATATTTTAATTTATTGATAGTGATGATTATTATAAAGGTGGCTGGTTTAAATAAGAAAGATGTGGAATAGGAAAGCAAGTTTGGAGAACTTATGAAGGTGGAAATCTCATTCATGAATAATATGTAGGATATTGGAATGAAAATTAAATGAATGGATATGGATATTATTAATTTTCGAATGGAGATATGTAAAATAAATTTATAGTTATAATATATATATTAAATATAAGATATGTAGGTTAATTTAAAAATGATTAAATAGAAGGATAAGGTTAATATTATTTTTTTGCTGATGATTCTATTTATAATGGTTAGTTTTAAAATTCTAAATTCAATGGAGATGATTGTAGATAAATATGGAAAGATGGATCGGAATACATAGGATCTTATAGAAATGGAGTAAAATAAGGAAAAGGAGCTTTTTATTGGAAAAATGGGAGCTATTATGTAGGTTTTTTTGATAAAAATAATCTGTAAGGGAAAGGTTATTTTAGATTCCCTAACGGAAAATTATATGTTGGAGATTGGAATAAAAATGTTATGGAAGGTAAAGGTATTTTTTATTGGATTGATGGTAGAAAATATGACGGATAATATAAAAATGGAAAAAGAAATGGATTAGGAAAATATATTTGGCCTGATGGTAGAATGCTTATTGGAACTTGGAAGGATGGATAACTAACTGGAACAGTACGCTATATAAATAAAAATGGTATTGAAAAATCTGGATATTGGGAAAACGGGTTTAAAAGGGAAATATAATGAAAATTATAGGAATTCTAATTTTTGTAAATCAATAAAATTATTTTTTTGTTATTTATTTTGAATAAAAATTACATTTTTAATTTAATATTTAAATGCAAACTTATATTATATTAATTATATTATCATATTTTAATAACTAACTTTTTTTAATAAAATATAATTTATTATTAAACAATAAAAAGTAAATATAATTATTCTTAGTAAGAGAATGTCTTATTTATAAACATAAACATCTCCAAATAATTAAGATTAATAAAAATCAGAATAGATTAAATTTATATATAATAATTACTAAACAATAATTACCAAAGTACCAAATAAGATATTCCCTACATTTCCATATGATGTACCAGATACATTTTAAAATGGTATATCAAACAAAAAAAAATAAAAGTAATAGCCTTCTGATTTATAGGGTGAAAATTCTTCTAAAAAAGCTAGTAGTTTATCAATTCTATCTATAAAATCTAATTCTTCTTTAAAAACACAATAAAATAAAAAATAAATTTATGATTATATAAAAATACCTCCAGACTGGGAATTAGCAAAAATGCATGCAAGATCCCGTGAGACAAAACCAGAATTGTAAAATTAAAAAATTTAAAGAGTCTGCAAATGCTGTGGATATGAAATAAATAGACAAAAAATTAATATTTTTATAAATGTACTTGACTTAGGGTTTCTTGGAAGCGGTTATCCTTTATTTTATAATTATTTAAAGTATTGCATTATTATGCTCATATATTTATTCTTATTTTAAGGATTGCCTAATATTATTATTAATTCTTCTGGGGATTTTTGTAATAGTACAGTGGAGGAAGTATATAAAAAGCTAAAAGTAAAATAAGACGTAAATAATATTTAATCATAAAATGAGCTTTTACCTTGTTAAAGTAATTTTGTAGTTCAATATTCTGTTGTTAATCTATTGGATTAATCAGAGTCTTAATTAATGACTTATTGGACGATAATAAGTATGTTATTTTAATTAGTATTAACAATAAATTTTAGAAAAGAACAAAAAATTATTGAAGCAAAAGTTGACGAAAAATATTAGACTCCAGCTGATTTTAGCATATTGGTTAGAAATATACCAAAAAACACTCCGAATCCAAAAAAATTATTAAGAAATATGTTCACTCATTAAGCCGCTACTTTTAAAAAGTTAAATGTGACATAAATAACTCTTGTATACAATATAGAAAAAATATTGAAAATTGAAAATTAAATAAAAAATTATATAAAAAAGAAATAAAAATTATTAAATCTAAACGGTTTTTAATTAAATGCTAAAGAAATAGTTGAAATAGATCTACAAATAAAAGAGCTTATTTCTTTACTATAAGAAGAAGAAATAAATACATAAAATGACCATTCTAAATTTGAAGGAGTTGCATTCGTAAGTTTTTAAACAGAATAAGAAAAATTTGAAGCTTTGAATAATAATAAGTAAAGTTTTTTTCGGAATTTAATGTTTTTTTTAACAAACGGAATAACTTTATAATATAGTAACTTCATTATTTATAAAGATAGGCATATATATTTATAATAAGCTCCTGAGCCAAATGAAATAAATTGGGAGTTTATCCATTTAAACGAAAATGAATAATTAAAGGGAAGATTATTAGGATTTATATTGTAAATTATATTAATGATGTTTAGCTTTTCATTAATTGCATTGATTAGTTATTTTTAATCTTAAACATTAGAACATGCATATGAAGAAGAAATAAAATAATCTTAAAACAGTAAAATAATTTTGTTTACTTTTTTAACTTATTTAATCAGTTTCATAATTACATTTTTAAATAAGTTTTTTATGCCTCAAATTGTGCATTTAATTGTACATATAGAAAAATGGCCAACTTTAACAAGTTTTAATATTTCTTTTGCAAAAAAGTTAACTGTTTTATTATTTGCGAATACAGCTTTGATTACTTTTCTTGTTGAAATTATTCTTTTCCATAATTTATATGAGATCGGAGGCGGTATTATTTATAGTGAATTTCTAGTCTTTATTTTTAATGCATTTATTTCTCCTTTAGTTTGGCTTATTGATCCTTGGTACATTCTTAAAAAGATAAAGTTAAAAAAGGAAAAATAAAAAAATGATAAATCTACACTTACTCAATAAGAAGCTAATTTATTGATGGAATTTCCCGAATATTCCATTGCCAAAAGATATGCCGAAAATATGAAAACAATGTGGTTTACATTTTTTTATAGCCCTGCAATTCCTTTAGGAATTGTTTTTTCAATTATTGGGATTTTTATTTATTATTGGATTGATAAATATAATCTTATTTATAGAAGAATTGCAAAAGAAAATATAGGAAAAAATCTTTCTTTAGAAATGGTTTGGTTTCTGGAATTATGCTCAGTTTTTTATTTGTTTGGAGTTTTCTTCTTTTAAATTGAATTAAAAGGACATTTTAATGTTTGGTATTTCGTGTTTATGATAATTTTTAATTTAATAAATTTACTACCTATGTAATAAATTAATGATTATATTTTTCCTATTAAATCTTAGAATGAAACTATCTCTTATTTCGAAGCTAAACCTTTTTTTGACTCTGATTATGATAGAGAAAATCCAGCTTTGAAAAAAGTAGCGCTTTAAAATTTTATTAATTTAAGATAGGACATATAATTAGATATTCAAAAATAAAACTATAAAAATAATACAGTTTGATTTATTTTTTTATTTAAACTTATAACTAAGTGAATATCTATATATCCTTGTAAATAAAAAAAATATGAAAATATAAAGTTATCTGTTAATTTTTTTTGAATATAAATTATAATATATAAACTCATTATTAATTAAAGCAATTTTTATATTAATTAATTAATCAAAAAAATAACTAATTTTAAAATAATATATATAAAAAAAATTATATATGTTTCGGTTAATTTGTTTATTTAATATTACTATTAGGTTATTTTTGGATATAAAATAATTTTCATTTATTTATAATTTATTTTTTTATCATATTAAATTGCATTATAAATCCTATTTTTTTTTTTATTGTTTTAATTTTCTTAATACTGACTTAATTGCTTCATCAAATACTTATTTTAATCCAATTTAAGTTAAAGCTGAACATTCTAAATATGTACATCCTAATTCTGAAACAATTTATTACGCCTTAAATTTAATAAAGATTTTAAATATTTTTTTATTTATTTTACAGCTTTTTATGTTATTGGTGAATTTTTATTACCAGGAATAATTTAAGAATCATCTCTTTTATCAATCTTATTTCCAACAAATATTTTTATTGCATTTTTATTACTATCTTGCAATTCAGGGTACCACTTTAAATTAATAATAAAAAAATAAATAAAACTTTTTAATTAAAAATAATTTTTTTTTTTAATAAATATATTTTTATGCTTCTTTTGTATTTTATTATATTAAAAATTAAAGTAAAACTTTTTTCAATGCATTTTCAAAAGATGCAGGCTCTATAACTGAAAATGCAATAATAAATACATCAGTATTAGCATAGCTTAATGGTCTTAATTTTTCATATACTTCTTATCCAGCTGTATCCCTATTTATTTGTAAATTATTATATTTTTTGTTATTTTTTACCATAAACCCAAGTGAATCATTTTTCCATCGGCCTCAACTGTTGCTGTATAATTGTCAAAAACTGTTGGAATATAATCATTTGGAAATTTGTCCATAGTATAGCTTTTTATTTAAAAATATGAATAATTTGTAATAGTTAATTATTCGAAATAATGTAAAAAAATATATAAATAATAAATTTTAAGATTTAATATCTTTATGAAATAATTTTTTATAATTATTTTATGTAATTTTATGTCAGATAATTTTTTTATTTAATTTATAATTATATTTAGTAATAAATAACCTCATCAGCATGCAGGTTTTGCCAACTGCTCCATCTCCTACCATTACACATTTTATTTTAGTAGTTTCTTATTTATTCTAGGACATTTATATGCTTAATATAAATTTGTAAATATTTTTTTTTATATTAAAATAATATAATTATATGAATATCTACAATTATTATATAAAAAATTTATTTATAAAATTATTTTATGAATATGTGTATATAAATAAATTTAATATTATATTTTTAAAGTATTAAATCAAAAGAAATAATTATTTATATAATATAATAACAAAAATAATATTAAATGTCAAATAAACATAAAATTCTATTAATTTTAAATATTTTTAATTACATTAGTGATTTATTTCCATTTATTTTACTTTTAATTTAATTAAAATATAAGTAAAATTTCAAAAATATATTTAACAAAAAAAAAGAAGTTTTAATTAAATATAATATAATTTTGAATTAAAAACATTTTTCTTAATTTATTTTATATTTACTTAAATCAATAGATATTTTATTAATGTTAATAAATTTCTTAGTTAAAATGGAAAATTATTTTAAAATTGATTAATTTATTTAAAATTTAAACCAACTTATCTTTATAATTGTTTAAATTTTTTTATATTTAATTAGAATTTTTCAAATTATTATAATACATTATATTTATAATAAAATCATTAAAAAAAAATATGAATAATATTTTATAAATTTATAAAATATTAAATTAAAGCTAAATAATATATAAATATAAAATTAAATAATCATATTTTTATAAAAAAAATTAATTTTTTTTATTTATTTTTTTAAATAATTTCATAGTTGATTTCAATATTTTTGTTATTTAAATAATTTAATTAGTTTATTTTTATCAATTTTTTATAGATAAATATTTTCATTATATAATTTTTTTGAAAAAAAAAATATTTTTTACTTTTTATATTTAATTTAAAATAAATATTCTTTATATAGAAATTTAAAATTTTCTTTAATGATTTATAATTTTAAAAATTATAATATATTAGGTTAATAAAATAAAGTTCTTAAAACTATAATTAGTTTATATTAATGATTGATTATGTTAAATAATATTTATATAATTTATTATAAATTAAAACTTTTAAAATAAAAAAGGTTAAATTTTAAATACAAATAAAAATTTATAAAATATAATCAAATCTGATTGATTATTTAATTATTTTTATATATATGTAATTAAATAAAAATTAAATTTAATAAATTTGAAAACAAAAATCGAACTAAATAATTGAAGAAAATTATAGTTAGAACTAATATTTATAAGATTATAAATATTGAGTTAGCGATTAATTTTAATTATATTAATCTTAAAGTATTTCTCTTATAAAATTTTAAAAGTAAATATTAGATGTTTCAAAACTAAAATAATAAAATTTAAATTAAAATATTTATAATTTAATCAATTATGTATTATGTATATATTTAAACTAAAAAAGGATAATAATTATTTATCTTAAATATAATAAATTATTAAAGAAAAATACCATTAAATTCATTCTTAATAAATAAAATAAATTAAAAAGCTTAATAAAAGCCCCTTTTAAAAATTAAAAAGTTATAATAACTCTTTTTATTAGGGACAATTTCTATTTTTTTTTTTATAAAAAACAAGAAAAGATATTATATAGTAAAAAAAATAAAAATATTCTTTTATTAATAAAAATATAAATTTTTCAGTATAATGCTTTATTTTTACGAGTAATCATTATGAAGCAGAACATCAAAACGATTTCAAATTGATTTTGGTTATTAAATATATCCCAACAAACGGTGATGCTTATAAATATTATTGGCAAACAGAAAACATGAAGGATTAGGTGCATATGTATGGGCAAGCGGGGAAACATATGAAGGAGAATAGATAAATGGATAAAAACATGGAAAATGTTAATGGGTAGGGAGTATAAAGAGAAAGTTATATTGGAGAATGGAAATTCGGTAAAGCATATAGGAAAGGAATTCATAGATGGATAAATTAAGATTTTAAAGAATTGAATAGGATAAAAAATCTTTTCTAATGAAATGGTGTAAGAAATGAATACGGTTTTTGGGAAAAAAAAAATATTCATTATTAAATTAGTGATAATTAAGAGCGAGATTAATTTAATAATAAAAAATTTTGCTTTGGAGTTTTTTAATGTGTTTTGAGAATTATTTATAAAGGTAAATATTTAGAGGGTTTAAGACATGTTTATGGAAAATTTATTGGTCATATTCTTCATATTATAAATATTTTCTATTTTATAAATGTATTTTTTTATTTTAATTTTTAGATATTGGAAAAGAGGGTTATAAAGAGGCGAATAATAATAAGTAATGTAAATTCTAGGTCTATTTATTTAAGTTTTTTAAAAAAAGATATTTATTTTTCTTATCTAATTTATAATAAACTAATTGAAATTTTTAATAATTATTATTTAAGATTATCCTAAAAAAAAATATTTAATTAAAATTAACATGTTAAATTATTTTTTATTAAATAAAACATATGCAATTATTATTTACTATTTTAATTTATATTACTATATGTTTTTTTGAAATTTTTTGATGATTATACAATATTATATTTATTATATTATTTTATAATAGAATTTATAATTATAATAAATAAGAAGCTTAAAGATTCAAAAATAATATTAAGATGGGAAATTAGCAGTTAAATTAAAATGATAACATTAGAAACTAATAACCTCATAGAGTAAATAAAATTTAGTTAGAATGTATGTGTATGAAAGCAAGAGGTTTTTTTGAATTATAGTTATAAAGAAAATAAGGATTAAATAATTAAAAATGCAAAGAATTAATATTAATGATATAATCAAATAATCGAGATTAATAAAAAGAAATAAAAAATTAATTGAAATATAATAAGCTAAAAACTTTTGTTAAGGTATATAAATTTTAGTTTAATATGTAGATACAATTTATCAAAGTGCATAAGCAATTGCTAATAATTAGATTGATTTAAAACAGATTATTCCAATGATAGAAGGACTTTACTGGTCAAAGTAACATATCGAATACAGTTTGTTAGGAGAATTTTAATAATTCTTATAAAGTTTTTTTTAAAGCAATTAGACGTAATTAGAAAATGTAGATGAAAAACTTAAATAATGTTTTAAATTTATAGATCCAAAAATATAATATTTGGAATTAAATTTAATTATATTATAATTAATTAAAGATAAATATGTTACTTTGGAATAAATAAATTAAATAGGTCATAATTTTCTTAATGAATAGGATTTTTAAAATGAAATTTTTAAAAAGGAAATGCAAAAAAATATAAATAAATAATAATATGCTAGTAATAATAATTAAAGCTAATTATAAAAATAATAAAATATAAATGAATAAGGATATGTAATAAACAAAATAAATTAAATTAATAATATGAATATATAAAAAAATGTAAATTAAAATAGTAATATGTATTATTAATAAATAAATATAAATAATATATAATAATAATAATAAATATAATAAATAAGTAATGATAATTGGTAATAAAACAATTTAAAATAATTTTAACAATAGTAATAGAGTTAATAATAATAATAATATTAGTAATAAATAATGAGATAATAATATTATAATAAATATAATAAGAATAATAATAATTAATAATAATAATAATAAGAATAATAATAATAAAAATAATAATAATAATAATATAATAATAATAATTATAATAATAATAATATATATCAATATTTTTAATAAATATCCAATTAAAATTAACAAATTTATTAAAATATGATTCATAATAATAATTTATAACCTGAATAATAATATAATTCTTATAATTTGTCTTAATAATAATTAAATAATATTTAAAATTACTCCAATATTTAAGATGATAAAATAATTATTGATTAAAATCTAAATAAATAAATAAATTAAATTTCTGAGTATTAGTAAAATTCTGTTATAAATTAATAATAATAAACACAATAATAAGATATTAATTAAAAATAAAATTTTGACTTTAATTCTAATAATAATTTTTAAATAAAAATATCCAATTTTATAATAATAATTGAACTTAAAATATAATGACATACATTTAAATAATATTAAATCTATATAAGAAAATATAAGCATTTAGTAAATACTGATATAATAAATTAAATAAAATCAATAATAACTTGAGAAATAAAAAATGCTTAATTAAAATAGCTAAGATAAAATTTAAGAATAATAATAATAAAGTCTATTAGATTAACTTGAAAAATAATTATAATAATAAATGTAGTTTTAGAATAAATAAGTAAAACAAATTAAAATTAAAACAATATTGCTGTAATCTAAAATATTTAAGATGAATTTGATATAAAATAACAAAAGTCAAATACAAAAAATAATAATGACTAATAATAAATTAATAATACATAAATTTTAGCTAATTTATTATCAAATAATTAAGAATTAAATAACGAGCAGTTAATGCAAAAAACATAGTTACTTTTGACAGTTTAAAATTAATAATAAAATTAACTATAAGACATGCTTTATATTTAAAATCTATAGAATATTTAAGACGAATAATAAAAAGACAATATATAAAATCAAAAAAACCTTTTCTAATAGAATATTAATAATAACAATGATTAATAAGAATAATAAAATCTGTTATTAAGTGATTAATTTTAACAATAATAAAATGAAAATTATCTTTAATCTTTAGTTGTTAATGAATTATAATAATCTTAATAATTCTAAAATTAAAATACAAATAACACTCCTTAAGACGATATTTTAATTAGTAATATTGTATATAAATCAATTATAGATCAAGAAAAAAATAAAGTATAAAAAGAAGAACAAAATATATATGAACATCCTTGATTAAAAAATTATATTATATATAATAAAATTCGAAATTAATATTATATATTGAAAAATTATATTTATTTAGATTTATTTTTGTAATGAATCTAAAAATATTATTAAATATATTTTTTTATATTAATTAAATTATTTATTATATTTTTATATTATTTTTAATTTTTCATTATAATTAATCATTATTTTATTCTCTAATGATAATTTTATATATTATAAATATTTATTATATTTTATGTCTTTTAGTAATTTATTATATTTAATATTTTAAATTTTAATAAGATATTATATTATAAGCCAATTATTTAATTATTAGACTCAGAATCAGAATTAAAACTATATTTTAAAATTTTTTGTTTAAAAATTTATCTTATAATTTATTTTTCAAACCTAAATTAATTATACAACTATTTTTATTGTAAGTAAAGTTCTTTAATTTTAATTAGGAAGAATTTAGATTAAAAATTTACTCGACTCGGATATATTATTATTATTATCTTTTATAGAATTTTAAAATTATTTCTAAATAAGTCTTTATTAATATATTTTTAAAAAATTACTAAATAATATTATTTTTGTCAATATTTTTTAGTTTTTTTTGATTATAAATTTTTTAAATTGCTTTTATTATAATCACTTCTGTTTTTAAATCATTATGATTAACCTCTTATAAATTAAAAATATTATTTTTATATTTATATAGTTATTATTTTTGTAATTATTTCAGTTATTTATTCTTAATTAAATTACTTGTTAAAATAATTAATATGTACTTAATTTTTTTATTTTTTTAAAATTGTATTAAATATATAAATGGCTTCTTTATTAATATATGTGCTCAAACTAAATATATACTATTTTATAATTACCTCAAATTAAAAAAAGTAAACAAAAAAAAAGGTAGGAAAGAATATATAAATTAATTAATAATTTAATTAAAAAACAATATTTTAAGAATAATTTTATTTTTTTTCAAATAAATATAAAAAAAAGATAAGAATAAAATTATAAAAAATAATAATAAAACATTTTTTAAAATATAAGAATATAAATGGATTTTAATATATTTGAAGAAAGTGAAAAAAATATAGATAGTTTGTTTGGATATTGTTTTAATATGATTTATAAACCTTTTTGGATAGGATTAATTATGGGCTTTGGGCATTTTTTAGGATATTTATTTATAAATTTAAAGTTTTTCGCACCAATACATAAATTGATTGGAAAAGGGTATTTGAAATGACTAAAGAAAATAAAATTTATTAAACATAACCTCATTATTTTTAAATATATAAATAAAAATATAATTGCTATTTGTTCTTATTATATATTTATTATTATTTATAATATTTTAATCAAATGAAATTAAATAATAAAATATAAAACTAATAAAGATATTTATTTAAATTCAAAAGATATTTTATTATAAATAAAAATAATATATTATATATTTTTTTTAGAAATTAAAATAAATTCTAATTTTTTTTCACAATAAAAAAAAAATCCAAAAATACAATTATTAATAAATATATAATATTTTATTTTCCTTATCTATAAATTTTAAAAATGCAAAAAAAGCTATAGAAAATAAATATGAAAACCTTCACTTGTAGACACTTTTTCTTTTTTCATGCTTTCTTAATTTTTCAATAACAGTTATATCTTCATAAACTACTCTCAAAAATTCAATCATATAATTATGTGCTTAATAATTATCCACTTTGCTATGATTAAGCCAGTTCATACTATGGTTATGTAAGAAATATCTGAAGACTTATCCATAATTAGGATGTTAAATAAGAAGCTTAATAGTATAATGATTAAATTATTTTTAGTTTATATATCTAAAAAACTTCTTACACATCAAGTCAAGATTATCTTCTTTAGTTTTTGTTTTGTTGTAAATATCTAAAATTTAAATTTGTTCTTTTTAAACATCTAAATTATGTAAAAAGCCATCGTTGTTGCTCTCTTCTGAATTATTTTCATCTTTAATGAATAATAATTCTTCGATAATACATTTAGGAGAGCATTAAGTTGATTCATCATTATTTTTAATTTTAATTAAGGAGTTATTATTATTTCCTTTTTTAATTCCTAATTAAAGTTTTCTAATATAACTTTTAAAAGCAAACATAATGTTTTTGACTACATTTTTCTTCTTTTAATTATTAATTTTTTTTATTATATCATTTTGTATTTTTTCTGAATATTGGAGTTATTAAGTTTTTTATTATTATTAGTATTATTATTATGGTTATTATTATTATACAATTTATTATTTATAATTTTCTAATATTTATTAATTATATTATATTAGTTCTTATTATTATTAATCATATATCATGTTATTTATTTAATAGTTTTATTATTAATTTAAGAAGAAATCAGTTATATTTCTATATTTTTATTATTATTATTATTCTTAAATATAATTGTTTTATTCATTAATTTCATAGTCATATTCTTCATTGTTATTCATAAAAAGGTTATTTGACTCATCAAATTATTAATTATTCATATGAAAATAACTCTAAATATCTTAATATTCATCAATATTTTAGTTACTTTATAAGAATTATATATTATCTTAAACTGAATGAGAAGACTTTTATAAATTATTATTTTAATTTTGTATATATTATAATAAATGAAAAAAAAAAAAGACATGAATAATAAAAAAAAAACATATAAAAATAATTTGTTTTATGTACATAAAATTGTAATTATGTGTCACAATAATCGTTATTATAGCAAGGTTCTTAAGCACAAAATTGCTCTTTTTGTAAAATACAATTATTTTTATTTATATCATTCGTTTAGATAATATTATTTATTTATTTTAAAAAGCACATGCTCTTCTTTTTTTTATTTTAATAATTAATTTATTAATATATTTTTTATATTTTTTTCTAATATAATTTTAAGTTATTTAAATATGATTAATTATTAAATCGTATATAATATTTTTCGTTTATATTTATTATTTACTTAGTAATGAATTTATATATATATTTAAAATATAGAAAAAAAATTATATTTATATTGATATTTATTTTTATATATTTTATATTTATATTTAAATCTATTTTATAAACTAGATAAATTATCGAGTTTGTTTTATAGATATATTTATTTATATGATAATATTTTATATATATATTTTTAAATTTTTTTATATTTATTTTAAATAAATAAAAATATTTAAATAAAATAAATATTTTTAAAAATATATTTTTATTAAAAATTTTTATATTTTTTTTTAAAATTTTTATATTTTCTATTATATTTTTTTTAAAAAAGTTTTTTTAAAATTATAATATAAACTCATAAATATTTTTTATTTAATTGCATATAAATATTAATTTTAATTATTTAGAAATTCTAATAAAATTATAAGATGCAACTGTTTTATTCATCTAATTTAAAATAAATTTCTATATAAAATTAAATCAATTTTAATTTAATAAAATAAAACATATATGTTATATAATTTTATTCGTGTATTAAAATATAAATTTTTATTTTAATATCTTTTCTATTTATATTAAAAATAAATAAATAAAATATTTTTAATAAGTTATTAACTCTTTTTATTTTTAATTTAAATTTAAAATTTTATGTAGTAATAAAATTATAATTAATAATCTTCTTAAAATAGAGAGACTATACTTTTAAACTGCAAAAAAGTAATTGAAGAATTACATTAAGAAATTTTTTTGCTTAATTAATAGCTTTAAAAATAATAATAAATAAATATAAATTTAGAAGATAAATTATTTTAAAAATAGAAATTTTAAGAAATTTAGAAATAAAGTAAATTTAATTAATGTATTTTTATTTTGTTTATTTATTATAATTTTTGTTAAAAAATTATATATTTTTTAGAAAATGAAGGTTAGTAAATTTGCTAAAATTGCTAAATATACAAAAATCAAGAACATATAATGACTTAATAATTTAAAGAGTTGTCATATACTAACAAAGAATTTTAAAAAAAAATTTTTTTACTAAATTAAGAACTAGAAAAAAGAAATGCTTTATAAAATGATTTAAATAAATAAATATAATCTATTAAAAATTAAATTTATATATAAGAAACAGAAAACGAAAGTAATTTAAATAACTAATTGTTATAAAATGTAAAAATAGATTTAAAATTTGTTAATGAAAATCAATATGAAGAAAAAGATGAAATATTAAAAAATCAAAATAACTAATATATACAAAAATTATAAAATGTAAAATAAAAAATATAAAAGTTTAAAAAATTTTCTATAAATAATAGGATAATTAATAATTAAAAGAATAATTAAACGAATGCAAAAATGAAATTGAAACTTTATAAATGTAAGTAAATAAATAATTTTAAGAAATAAATACTAAAAATGAATTACTTGAATAAAAAGTTAAAGAATTTAAAAATACTATAATAATTTAAGAGGTATTAAAGAATATTTTTTTTAAAAGATAAACTTATAAAATTTAAATCCGAAAAAAAGAGAGAACTAGAAAAAGAAAAAGTGCTAAGGTTATAAGAAAAAGATACGATTAATGTAATATTATTAATTCATATCATTATAATTATTGAATAATTTTTTTGTATAAATAATATATTAAAAATGAGTAAAAAAATTATATTAAATACATTTTAATATAAATAATTGTGTATTGAATTTGAAAAAAAAATTAAAAATTAAAAATAAAAATATTAAATTTAATTAAATTTATTTATATAAAAATTATTAACTTAATATTTTATATAAGCAAATCAAGAAATAAATAGAAATAATTGAAGATTAATATGAAAAAGAAATAAATGTTTATAAATAAAAATAAAGTAAAAATTTTGAAAAAAAATAAAAAAAAATGAATTAAAAAATTGAAAATAATAAAACTTAAAATTTAAAATAAAGTTAATATTAAACTTAATTTGTAAATTAAAATATAGATTAATGCTTAAATTATAATAAAATAATAAAAACAGAATTATCAAAAAATAAATTAATTATTTAAAATATAGATGATGATTGTGAAAAGGTATATATTATATATGTATATATATATATATATATATATATATATATATTTTATAAAATGCTTTTAATTTATATTTTTTAATTATATTTTTTTTTTTAATTTATTTTACAAATAATATTTTATTTATATATATAAAAAATTATATTTATTATTTATTTGTATTTTTTTTTTTTATTATATATTCATTTTTTATAGATTATTAATAGAATATAAAGTAAAATCGATAATATTGATTATAAAATTTAGAATTGATAATTTCTAATATTTTTTATAATATAATTAAATGTTTTATAATTATTTATTATATATTAAATTTTTATTTATTTAATATTTTTACAATATGTTTTTTAAGATTATTTTTTTTTATTTTTTTTTCATAAATACTTTATTAATTTTAAAAAAAAATTATTTATTATTTTTATTATTTATTTATTAAATTATTCATTTTTATTATAATATATTCTTTATATTACTATATATATCTGTTTTATTTAAAAATTCAATTATTAAGTTTCTTTTTTATATATAAAGATAAGTAAATATTTTTTTTTTATTTTAAAAGAATTGGATTTTCATTTTTAAAAAAATATATAAAAATTATAAGTTATTTAAATAATTAATTTATTGTAAATTTTATTTATTTAGTTAAATTGTTTAATTAAATTCTAATTATTAAGACTATTTTTAATTTTTACATAGAAATAATAAAATATAAGATTTATATGAAGGATTTAATTTTTAACAATAAAATGTTTTCAAATAACAATTAATTTCTTTTTAATTAGAAAGCATAAGTTTACAATTATAATATATATAATTATTTTATTTATAAAATCTTTCATTTTATTATCTGATTTAAACAAAATGAATTCATTGTTAAGTTTAATAAAATTAAATTCTAAATTAATCTAATTATTATATAATTTTAACTAATTGCTTATTTATTTTTTTAATATTATTTGATCTTTATAAAAATAAAGTATAAATAAAATTATATAAGTTATTTATTTCATTAAAATAAATTACTATATGTAAAAGCTTATTTAAATCTTAAAATGTATTTAAAAAGAAAAAACAACAAACTAAATAGAAAATTAACAAAATAAATACTTTAAATATTAAACTAAAAAACCTATGCTATATATATACAGATATCCAAATAAAAAAAAAATCGTAAATATATATACAAAAATTTATAAAAACTAAAGTAAGAAAAAAACTAAACATGAAAACATATTTAAATTGGATAAAAAAATTAGGATCATATAAACTTATAAAAAAAGTATAGAGATACTAAACTTAGACTAATCTTATAAATAAATGGCAAGAATATGAATTATTTATTATATTAGAATTTAGTGACAATAGTCTCTTTGTTAGAAATAAATATGAATAAAAAAACACTTAAAGCAGGAAAAATAACTTTGATATTAAGAACTCAAGTATAATGACAATAGTAAAATCAAATATTCATAAAAACTTTAATGGATATTCTTTAAACAAAAATCACAAAAAATATATTCATAAATAATAATAATACATAAAAGCCACAATACATAAACAATTAATTAAATTTATAAAGGAAATCAAACTAAATAATACATAATGCAACTAATTTATTGACATAGTAATAATTACAAAGCTAACTTAAAAAAAAGAAAGTGAAAACTAAAACTAAATAAACATACACTAATATCATATATAAAGACATATTTCCTATATGAAAAAAAAAAACTAATAATAGATAATAAATACTCTACTATAATAAATGTATCATCATTTCATAATAACTAGAATAATATATTGAATACAATGAAACAAATAAATTTGAAACATATAATAAATAAAAATATCAAGCAAACTATCATATAATAAATAAAAATATCAAAATATCAAAAAAACTATCAGATTATTTAATTATTAGTAATAAAATAGTTTTAATAAAAATGTAAAATGATGAACTAATAATAATTAGACAGAAAAAACAGGCATAAACTAAAAACTAAGTAAAAAATTAAGAGAACAAATCATAGTATAGAAAAATATATATCACTAAAAATGATTAAATCGATCATTTGACAATATAAAACCATTAACTTTAAAAAGCAACAACAGTATTTAAAAAGAGGTGACATAATAATAATTAATATTTAAAAAAATAAATATATGCACTATTAAAAGAAGAAAAAACGGACCTAAATAAATGATTTTAAGCTATAATAAATAATGAAAAACTAACCTATAACTATACTTTAGCAAATTTAAGTAAGTTAAATAATAACCATACAAAACAAAAGTAAAACTAATGACTATGAACAATATACTATGATCTAAAACTAGGACTTATTAATGACGAAGAATACATTAGTAATACAACCATATAAAATCAAATAAAAACAACATACCAAAACTAACCATCTATATAATAATGATATTGATTAATTTATGAACTCAGAAAATTATTATTGTCAATCTTCATTTAATAATAATATTTCATATGATAATATAAAAGAACTAACGTTTGATATTTAAATAAACAATTTTTTTATTAACATTTTATTTACTAATAATAAAAATATTTTTACTTTTAATATTTGCGTACAAGAAGAAATAATAATATTTAATAAGAAAACAATAAATATATTTTATTTTATTTATTATAATTAAATTAAAATTTTTAATAAATCTATCATTAAATAATTTCAATCCTTCCTTCGACTTTAGGAGCAATAGAAATGAACTAATCATCCCCAATTTATTTAAATTCTTAAATAAGTTAGCTACTTTGTTATCTTTCTATTCTAGATTTTCTTCGATCGAAGGTTTTAACATTTTAGCTATTATTTTCACATTAACATTAGAAAACTTAGCTTTATCTTCTTTATAAGGGTTATTGAATTTCTTATTAATTACTGACATTTTATTCAATACAAAGATCCTCCTTATATGCCCCGCTTAAGTTCCTATTTTATAAACTTTTAAAAAAACTTATCATAATTTAAAGATGAGGCAATCCATCTTCCTAGTTTACAATAAACTTACAATCCTAAAACATATCATACCCATCTTTTCCTTAAGAAATAAACCATTTTAAAGCCACTTTATATTATTTATTTAAATCCAATAGTTAATTTCCAACCCAAATATCATTAGAATTGATTCTTTAAAAAGGCTATTTTTTGGGATCAAACTTAAATTTGATTCCCGAAACGCAAGGAAATCTCCCTTCAAAAGCAGGCCATTTAGAAACTCCATTTTCCAAAGCCTAAAGTACCTTCAAACCTGAGACTTCCTACACAGTAATAATATCTGAAAAGGGTAAAGCTTTATTTAACATCGAATATGAAATTGGGCCTGCTTAAAATATACAATCGGACCTAATTGCGCCTGCATTAAGTATACAAATATCTGCTTATACTTCGCTTCGAATTACATCGGCATAAAAATTGCAAAAATTAGTCTCCTAAGTCCTTATTTTGTCAAATCTTGTTTCTAGGTCAACATGGGAATGTCCAATTACTTTTTCCATTAATTCTTTTGATTTTAAGACGTAAATATCTACAATTTTTTATACTTGTTCATCCTTTTTAATGTTTTTGGTGACTTCGAAAAATTGAGTTATAACTTTCAATTTCAAATTATTCTTTTTTATATATATGAATTATTATTTTCCTTTATTTTCTTCTTCTTCGGTATCTAAATCTTCCATAAATTCGATGTCTATTATGCTATATTATCTGAAATCACTCCCACTTTTAATCAATATATTGCTATTTATTACTTATTATGTTATTATATGGTCATGACCTCCCAAAATAAGATCTATTTCAGGTACCTCTTATCCTAATTTAATATCATTAGGCACCCTCATGTGTGTTAAAGCTATAATAAGGTCACATTTGTATTATTCCTTCATGATTTTAGTCAATCTACGACCACAAGCGACAAAATCTTCATATTTTACCAGACTTAAATCTATTTCGCTTACTGAATTAAGCCAATCGGCTTCTGCAAGCCCCATGATTCCGATTACGAGTCCATTTTTTTCGAGAATAGAATAAGCGTTATTATTTGCGAAAATGCAATTAGTTTCAATATTAAAAACATTACTACATAACCAAGGAAAATTACACTTTTAAAATAATTTTTCAGCTACTTCTATTGAAAAATCGAATTCATGATTTCCTACACAGGCGACATCGATTCTGCATGCATTTATTGGCTCAATCATTTATTCTCCTTTGTATAATAGAGATAAAGGAGATGGACTAAATAAATCACCACTGAATAATATTAAACCGTCTTCAGGATGCTTTTCATGAAACTTTTTTGTTTAAGTTACAAAACGGGAAGCACCGCCTACAGGTTCTTCAGTATAACCTTCAATATCGTATACGTCGTTGAAGTGAAATATAGAGAGGGTTTTTTTAATTTTTTATGTTTTGGAATTCATATTTGTCTTGATTTAATTATATTTTAATTTAATTTTTGATTGTTTATTTGAATTATTATTATATTTATTGTTATTTTATTTTTTTATTTGTTTGTTTATTTTTTGTTATTTTTTTAAAAAATATATGGCAAATATATATTTAAATTTATAATATTTTCTATAGTTATTATTTTATATATTCAATTTATTATAAAATAAAATATAGTTAACTTTAGTTAATATTAATGAAAGTATTTTTTATTTTATTATTTTTTTTATTTTTAGCAAAAAAGTTATAAATATATATTTAACTTAAATATGCATAATGCTCATTATAAGTCATATTTAAGCGAATCTATTCTTTCACATTCTTCACAATTAAATCTATGTCCTTAAATATATAATATTGAATTGTAGGCTTTAGGATAAAATATTAAACTAATTCCAAAGTAAGTAATTAAAAATACTCTTAAAGTACTTAATTTACTTTTTTTAAGGGCTATAAAAATAATTTATTTTATATAAATATTTTTTTTTTAATACCGAAATAATTTAACAAAGGAAAGAATAAAGATGTCGAATAAATAACGACTTACCTTTATTAATTATGTGATCTTTTAAAAATGTATTCTTCTTTTAAACCTATGTTTATATTTTTATTTTTGTTAACAATTAAATATATTATATGTCTTTTAATAACATGTTAGCTATTTAGGAAGATTATCATAAAATTAAAATACAGGATTGATATAATCCTTTTAAATCGCATTTGTAATTTCTTAATATTAAGTCTTCTTTTTTTGTTTTATCAAAAAATACATTTATATTTTTCAATCGAATATATTGATTTATAAGTTTGTAAATATGCTTAAAAATATTTTTTACATGCTTATGTTAAAAATCTTTAATTGCTTAAATGTAAAATGCTTCTTTTAATATTTAAAATACTGTATCCATTTTATTTCCTATTTTTTTTTTTTTTTGAGAAAGTTTATATTATTAAAAATATTTTAGATATTTATAAAATGGAAAATAAATAATAAATATCAATTTTTAACTTTTTTAATATTAATAATTTAATTTTTAATAAAAATAAAAATTACATATTTTTTATATTTGGAATAAATAATTTTAATTTTATTGTGTATTAAATTTAAATATATAATATTTTTACTTTAACTTTTTTTAGTTTTTTAGTTTAATATCTTATATTATTTAAAGCATTATTCCAATATTTCAGACAAAAAGTTATTTAAATTATTAATTTTATTTTTTGAATCATTTAATTATAATAATTTTTTGAATTAATTATATAAATCGGAAATATATAAAATTAAAATTCAAGTACATTCTTAAAAAAAATACATATATAATGATTAACTATTATAAATATTTTATTTTATAAGTATTATAAAGATTTAATGTTTAAATAGTATTTAATTTATATTTTATTTCTGATAGTTTAATAATTTGATTTGAAAACATTGTATTATTTATTTTACTCAAATAAAACATTTAAAATTATTTTACCTTAGAATACAATAAATTTTAAATAGTAAGTTTATTTAAAATGATAATATTCATCTAATTAATTTTAAAATCAAAGTTTATATCATTTGAAAATTTTAGTAAAACTTTAAATTATATTAATAAGAAAAATCATATCCTAAAAAATTATTAAAGATAAGATATAAAAATAAAGAGTTTTTTAAAAAAAATTAATTTTTTATTTTATTTAATTTTATGTTTTACATTATTTTTATAATTTAAAAAACAAAATTAATTAATTAAAAAAAGACAGTTTTCCATTTATTTTTTTTGTATATTGAGCTTTAAAAACAAATTACAGAAAAAAATAAAAAACAATTTAACAAATATAAGATTAATATATAATAAATAAATTTTATTTTTTATATTTTTTTTAAATGAATTATTATAAATCATTTGCTTCTTTTAATAGCTATATTATAATCATTATAAATTTATGAATTAGATATATTATTTAATTGTTTTAAAGATGTAAAGAATTTTTCTGAATTTTAAATTTAAAATATTATTTATTATATCATATCTAAAGCTTCAATCTATGAATTAACATTTAAAATACCAAATAATTACTCAACAAAGTATTAATTTTATTTACAAAACATATAATCTTAAACTGTTTTTTTAATCCATTTCCAACAAACTTTTAAATTTGGTTTATTTTCTTCACAAAAATAACCATCTGGATGACAAGAAATAACCATTTATTAAATATGTTAGGTGAATTTATTTAAATTGTTATATGCTTCTTTAATTTAATTTATATTTGTTACTAAATTATCGTTTTCATGTTCATTTAGTGTTTACTTTATTTATTAAATTAAATTTTCATATATTTAATTTTATTCTTTTATTTAAACTAATTCTTCTTGATTTCTTTCTAATTTTTTTTCTAATTATTGTACTTATATTTACATATTATATAATTAGTTATCTTTTTTATCTAATCTTTCTTATTATTCGTTTGATATATATGTACTAGTCTCTTAATGTAAAAAAGATTGTTCTTGTTAGCAAATATTTAAATTTTCCTTGTTTTTCAATAAACGATGTTATTTATATGCTAATGTTTTAAATTGTTAAATACTATTTTGCATTAAAAATATAAATAATAAATTTAATCTTTTTATTTATTAATTTAAAAATATAGGAATAATTATATAAAAAATAATATAATATTATTTATATTTATTAATATTTTTTTTAAAATTAAAACATGTATATTATTTTCACAATGTTTATATATTTTAAATTGTTAATAATATAAGAAATTATTAAAATTAAATACGATTTTATTTTTTATATGTGATATAAAGGATTTTAATATAAATTAAGAATATTTAATTATTTTCAAAAATTTTTAAAATTTTAGTTTATTAATAATATATATTATATATTAAAATTTTTAAAAGTAGATTAAAATAATTAAATATATAAAAAAAATTGAATTAATATTTATTTTTTATTGCCAAATAAACTTTGAATTTATTAATAAAAAATTAGATTAAATTATTATTAAAAAAAAAAAAAATTAAGAACAAAAAAAAATAAGTAGTTTTAAAATGTTTTATATATAAATATTAATATATTAAAAAGTTATAAAAATATTGTTTATAATATTTAAAAAAAAAGTAAAGAAAAAAAAATATTTATTGAAAAATAAAATTCATAAAAAGAAAATGCATATATATCTTAAAATAATTTATAAAAGATATTTCAAATTTTTTGAAAAATTGAATATAATTTCGTTTAAGGTAATATGATTTTAGAAGATAAGTTAATTTGATAAAATAATGATAAAAAAAAATATAATGAAATATTAAGATATTAAAAAAAGCTATATAATAAAATAATAAATGATTAAAATAGTTTTAATGACTTAAAATTATAATTAAATACTTAAATTATATTAAAATACAAAAATAAATAAATCTAAAAATTGTATATAATAAATATATATATTAATTTTATATATAAAAATAAAAAGATATAAAGATAAAAAACATATAAATGTATAAATATATAAATATATAAATATAAAATATAAATAAATAAATATATATATATTTATTTTTATATATATTTATCTTTTTTAATAATTAATTTTTTTCTTAAAATTTATTTTTTATTTTATAATCTTTATTTTTTATTTAAATTTTTTTTTTTTTATTTTAGTAACATATTTTTATATTTAATTTATTTTTATCTTATCTTTAATAATTTTCATTTTTATTTATTTATTTACGTAATAATTTTATTTTTATACATTTTTTATTTTTACCATTTTAACTACGTTTTTTTTTTTTTATTTTAATTAATTTTATCTTTACAATTTATTATTTAAAGCTTTACGCATTCAACTTCTTATTAAAGAATAAAACCTTTTACTTAAAGTAATAACTCACATTTAATTTTTAAAATATTCAATAATTTGATTGCATTACTTTTTTGATTTTATTTTAAAATAAAAACTATATATCAATTATACTTTTAAATAAATAAGTCGATTCTTTCTTTATTTATCAAGGCACGAAAACAGAATATAGTCTACTTAAACCATTTTAACTTACTAAGTATTAGTATTAATATTTTCATTTATTTATTTTTTATATTATTGTTGAACTATTATTAATTAATTTATTAAGTAAAGTTTTCGAAAAAAAAAAATTTGAAGGTATCGTGTTAAAACAAATTCTAAATAGCTCTAGATGGAACTGAAGTATTTAGATGTGATTTTATTATTGGTTGTTTTGTTTTTTCTATTTTTAAACTTCAATGATTGATTTTTCCTGCTAATATATGTAAAATATTTAATAACTAAATATATAAATCCAATGCATAAATATTTTTAATAATCAGATTACTTTGTTTTCACTTCATATTAATATTTTTTTTTTTTTTAATTTAACAAAAATGTTAATTTCGGATTATATTTATTTGTTTATACTTATAAATTGATATTATTGATAACCTTTTTTGATCTTATTTAAAATTACAGTTAAAATATACAATAGTAAAAATAAAAAATATTTAAAAAGAAATTAAAAATTAAAAAATCTAAATGAATAAAAAATAAATCTATGAATATAAATGACTGAATCTAATAAATATAAAATGTATATTTAAAAAAATATATTTCATAATATTAATTTATATATTTATAAAAAAGTAATTATTAACATATAATTTTTTATTTAATTTAAAAAAATATTCATAATAATGTTTATTATAAATTATTCGGAGTTTTTACATTTTTGATTTCCTACATTTATTAAACGTCAAGAATTTGTCTTTCTTCATTTTCAAACATTCTAATAATTTCAATTTTAGATTTCCCTAAAGTTTCTTTAAGAAATCTAGTTGTAAAAAACACACAACAGACACAAACACTTCCAAAAATAAGAAATAGAGGCCAAAAATCACTAAAGTAAGGCAAAGCTAAAGTAACAACAGTACCTCCAAACCAATTAGCTAAAGTAGCAATACTAATTCCTTTTTCAGGTAGAATTTCGGAATTATAAAGCCATACGATAGGTCCTAAAGAAAAATTAAAAGCAAGGTAATACAAAAAGATAAAAATAACATTATATTTTTCCGTTCCTTCAACTTTCGAATAAGATAATAAACATAGAATATAAAGGAAAATTGCGCAAATCATCGAACCGTATTAAAGAATGATCTTTCTTCCAATCTTAGAAACGAAAAATCCACTTGTAGCGCAAGCAACCATCAAAACAATATTAGAAAATAAAGTAATCAAATTTTTGGTTTCAAAGTCTTTGATTGAGGCCCCAAAAATTTAACCAGAATACATAATAACGGCATATATACCAGACCATTGTTAAAATATTGAAAGAGTAACGCCTATCATGAGTCTTTATCGGAATTCAGGTTTTATCATGTCAATATATTGCATGGAAGATGAAGAAATTTTTTGAGCTTAGGATTTAGTTTCTTAATAAACTTCTTACACATATTATTCTTTGTAGTATATTTTCAAAATATCCATACAGTCATTATCTTTACCATATAGTAGACAATATAAAGGCGTTTCATGATTAAAATATTTTAACATTACATAAGATCTAATTATATTAAAAAAAGCAGGAAAGAAAATCACAAATCGCCAATATTCATCATTTATAGAAGGATTTTCGTTAAAAAATAAACCCAAAAAAGTACCTAAAATAATCCCGAAACAAATTGAAAGGGTATATACAAAACTAAGTTTTCCAGCTAATTATTAAGGGCTTATTTCTTGTATATATTATGGGACTAAACAACTATTGAAACCAGTTACCATCCCTGTTATAAATCTACCAATAATTAATAAATTAATGTTCAATATTTAAGAAAATAGTATTCCAATAATACCTAATAAATCTATTATAAAAATGGCATTTTTTCTAGATACAAAGTCAAACAATTTACCTGTTAATATAGATCCAAACATAGCTCCAAATGGAATAGAAGCTGTAAGGATAGAATTATTAAAATTTTTATCTTATTCAGATATATTAAAAACAGTAAATATTGTGATACTAGCTAACGACATTACGCTAATGGAATAACCGAAAAAAATAGATCCTAATGAAATATTTTGTATTAACAAATAGATTTATAGTAGAGATTTATATTTTAATTCTTACATAAATAATTATATTAGACTTTTTATAAATATAAATATAAATATAAATATAAATATAAATATAAATATAAATATAAATATAAATATAAATATAAATATAAATATAAATATAATAAATATATTAATATTTCCTTTTTTTTCTATTTTTTCTTTTATTTATATCTTTTTTTTAATTTTTTATTTTTATAATCTTTTTTATATAATTTTTTTTAATTTAATATTTATTTAATATCTTATTTATAATACTTATTTATTTTATTTATTACAAACATCAATTTACTTTTTTTAATTTTTTTTTATATTTATTTTTAGATATCAATATAAAAAATATTTTTGTTTATTTTTTTTAATTATAAGTTATTTTATTAAATAATATATATTTTTATTAATATTTTTATTTTTTTACAGTATTTATTTATATTTTTTAATTTTTTTTTTTAATTATATATACACATAAAAAAATATTTTTAATTACAATTTTTGATTCATTAAATTTTTATTATAAAAATAACTTTTTATAATTAAACTTTTAAATAATTAATAAAATTAAAAAAACTAAAATTTATTATTAATTAAAATATTATTATTATAAAATTTTAATTATAATTAATATTATTATTATTTTATTATTATATTATATTGTAAATTAATTTTATCATAGTATATATTTTTTACAAAATACTTGAAAATAATCAAAATTTATATTTCAAAATTTTTAAATGATTAAGTATATATCTTTCTATTATTACTAATTCTTTTATTAGGTATTTATTATTAATTTTTCTATTAATTTTTATTTGATTTTAAAAATTCATATATTTAAAAATAGGGATATTAAAAATTTAAAATATAATTTTTAAACTTTAATATATATAATATTTTATTTTCCTATAATACAAATATACAAATATAAGATAAAACACAATTTAATAAAATAGTTTTTCTTTATTATTATTTTCATTTATATTAAATTTTAAACTTTATTAATTTATTTAATTATAAAGCTATTTTTGTTTTTAAAACTATAAAATTATATTAATAAAAAGCATAAAAGTTATTAATTTAAAAATATAATTTTAAGAAATTAATTTTATTTAATAAAATAAAAATTGGCATATTTTAATTTAAAAATTATAATATATTAAAATTAAAACTTAAAAATTAAATGGAAAATTATCAAACAGAAGTAAGAATAGATTTAAATAAAGTTGTTAGATTGAATAATTTTATATTTTTAGTTTTTGCAATATGTACAAAAAAAGTATATACAAAAAATACATGTAGGGAATAAAATTCTGAAAAATTTTTAAATTGGGTATTATATGGAAATGCTTTTATATTTGCAGTTATAATACTTGGATTAATTCTAACAAAATTTAGGATTTTTGAAAAGCTTATTGAATAATGCGGAGCTGTATGTGTGACAATATAAACTTTTGCTTTTCTTGGAGCTTTATTCATGTATAATTTAATAACAATGTTTTTCGGTATGTAATAATATTTTACAAAAGAACCTCCTTAATGCAAAGAATTAGAATTATTTTTAATGGTTTGCGCTTATATTTATGTAGTTTGGATTTGCACTGTATTATACACAGTTGTTTATAAAATTATTATGGACAAATGTGTGTAATAAAAAGATGTAGATAGATATAATGATATTTTATTTAGCAAAAAAACAAATAATTGACAGAAGTAAAAAAATTTAACTTTATAAGTATAAATTTTTTATATTTATTATTGTATATTTTTTTTTATTTTCTTTATGTAAAAAGTAAAAAATTAACTTAAATAGATAAAATATTCATTATATTTATTTTAAGCTTTTATGATTATATTTTTTTATTCTTTAAACTATACTTACATTTTTTTATATTTTTTGCCATCTTAATAATGATTAATTTTATTTGAAAATAAATTATTAAACTTTTTTTATTATTTAATAACTATTATAAGACGGGAAATAAAATTTATAATTTTAAAGTTTGTCTAATTTAATTAAAAAATCTAAATTATTTTAATTTTTCCAACTTTAATTTTTTTAATTTTTATTCAAATTTTTTTCTTAAAAATTAGTTTAGTTTTTTGAGAGTTAGATTTCAATAGATTTTTTTGATAAATTTAAATTATTTTAAAATGAAATTATAGTACTATCCTATATGTTTTTTGATATAATTTATTATATATGTTCATATTATTAATTATGTTTTTTATTATTTTCTGAGTTTATTCTTCTTCTTTATATATCATGATTTTTAAATAATTGGATTTCTGATTTTATTTATATATTACTATTGTTATTTTATTCACTTTATACAATATTTTTAATTTAACTCATTAGATTTATATCTGTTTCTAATAAAGAATACTCATTTTTATTTTTATTATTGTTTTCCGAATAATTTAATATTGAGTTTGCACGTTTTATACATTTAAAATATGTTTCTTGAAAATTTATAGGCTTATTATTTTTGTTAAAATACATTCTTTTTTTCCCAAATTTTCTTAAAAAATTTTCACATCGAGTTTAAATATTATCTTAATTGTATTTTTAGATTAAATAAAAGTTTTTTTTTCGGAAATTGAGAATATTGCAATTTTCAAATAAATGTTTTTTACTATTACAAATATTACATAAAAATAATTCTTTTTCTGATTTAAATGAGAAATCAAATAAAATCTTATCTTTTAATTCCATAAATTTTTCGAAGTCTTGTATATTTTCTTATAGTATTTTTAATAAATTTATTCTATTTATTTTTATTAGATTTGAAAATTTCCTACTTTCGATACTATATTAGGTTTTTTATCCTGTAAAAAATTAGTGAGTACCAAAAGATTGGCCTTTAGTTAAAATTTTTATTTCTTTTTTATAAATTTTGGTTTCATTATTTATTTTAATGTTATTTTATGTAAAAAGTTTAACTAATTTTTTATTTTTAAATAATTTAACAAATATAAAATAAAAATACTTTATCCTTTAACTATTAAATATATATTATCGTCATCTCCTTTATTATATGAATTAAAGATAATTTAATCAGGCGAAAATTCCACTTCTTCCATTATTTTATAAATTCGATTAATAGTTTATTAAGAAAAAAAAGAAAAAATATTGAAATTTTTCAAAATATTAGAATTTGATTATATAATTAATTCATCCAAAATACATTTACTAAGTTTTTCTAATGATTCTTTTTCAGAACTTAATTTATCTCTTTTTTATTTCATGTAATTTTTTATTAAATTTATATTTACTCTTCTTTTTAAACCACTTTTTTTTTATTTTTTTATTAGAAAAAAAAAAAAAAAAAAAAAAAGAAAGTTAAATATTTTGTTTACATATCAATGTTTTTTCTTTTCATAAATTAATTTAAAATATTTAAATCTTTTTTATAATCTTTTTATGATTTGTTGATGTCAGTCAATATGTTGCTTATAGTATTTACAAAATACCCAAATATAATACATGATAACATCATACAAAAAGATGTAAAAGCTAATTCTAATTCAGTAAGCGGTTTTTCAGTAGACTACATCATAATATTATAGGCCCAATATTAAGCTTCTAAATACAATTTCCATTTCTGACCTTCAAAAGGGCTTAAATTAATCCAAGTATTATCTAAATGAAGGTATCTAATTTCAAAAACTGACAAAATATGCCATAGACATGCCAAAATATGACCTAAAATCATAATTTGGATAACTAGTTTAATTATTTAATAAGAGTAATGATGCTCAAGAATCTATATTATATAAAACTCGATTTTTTAAAAGATAATAAACATTCCTTTAATTTTTAATAAAATCGGTAAATTCAAAAGCATATTAATTATTGGATTTCGAGATTACCAACCTTCAAAAATAAGGGGTAAAACTTCAAAAATGAAGTTTTTTTTCAAATAAATTTACAATATTTCATTCCTATTGGTTATATAATTATTATTATGGTAATTTATAGTGTTTATTTATAAAAAAATTTCCATAATCCATAAAATTTAAGCTATTTAGGACAAAAAAAGGTAATTTTATCTAATTTCGATTTCGAAAAAAACATCTATGGAAACGAAAAATATATAAATTATATTATAAGCAAATATTAGTAGGTTTAAAGTTATTTTTATTTTATTTTCGGGATTTATTAATGGAATTTTATCCAAATTTAATCTTTTAATTGTTTTTTTTATTTAATTAAAAATATTGGCTAAGTATTTTATTTTAAAAATTGAAGTTTATTTATTTTGAAAATCTGATAAATCATTTATACATTTTTTAATATTTTCATTTTTTTACAGTTTATTATAATTTTTTATTTAAGAATTTTAATTGTTTTCAGACTGAGAAGTATTATTATTTATCTTTTAGGTATTATTATTTATATTTTTTTTTATATTCTAAAAGTTCAAGTCTTTAAAATATGAATTTTGAGTTTGTTTTATTATATTATCTTTTTATGTAGTAAAATTGTTTGATGTTATTTCAGAATATTATTTTTTTGTGTTTTAACTACTTTCATGATTGTTTTGTGAGAAAAAAGAACTTTTTCCTTATTCGAAAATACTTTTTTTATAAAATTTCTCAATTTTATTATTTTTTATATCACTGTTTTAACTTTTAATCTCTTTTTTTATTTTGAGGTTATTTGTTACTTATTTATTTTAATTTATTTATAATATATATATATTATTTTTAACTAAAATCCTTTTCATTGCTTAGCTAACTTTTTTATTTATCATTGTTTATTTTAAACTATACATTTTTAATTAAGTTTTAATTTAGTTTTATTAACATTTAGTGAAATTTTTTTTCTTTTTTCTTATTTATTATTCTTATAGTGGATAAAAATTATTTCTTTAAAACCTTTTAAGCAATATTTTCAAAAGATACATAAGTTACTATTTATTTAAAGATTTTATGGTTTATTATAGTATCTTTTAAATTTGAGAATTTTCAAATAAAAATATATAATAAGGTTATAATTATAATATTATTAAATTTAATATTAATAATTTTATTTTATTTTTTCTATATATAATAATAATCAATGTTTGTTTCTTTAAATTTTCATTATTTTATTTGTTTTATCTTATTTAAAATATTATTTAACAAAAATTACTAATAATAATATAAATACTATAGTTTTATAAAGTAAATTTTTAATTACATAAAACTAATATAAAAATATTTATTTAAAAAAAATAAACTTATTTTTCATTTATTTTTATCAATATAATTTGCAACTTAGTTTATATCATTTATATTTATATTAATAATTTATCAGTTTTCATTTTTTATTTTTACTTATTCTTTTTCTTTTTATTCTTTAATTTCTTAAAGAACTTACATTTTATATTTTTAAGTTAAAGCTTAAGCATATGATCCAGTTAATTTTTTTAACATTTCTGGTGATCTAATTAGATCCATAAGTTCATAATAGAGAATATTTTCTCTAAAAATATAATAAAAAATATTAAAAAAAATAATATTAATAAAAATAATACTAATATAAAAAAATATTAAAAAAAAAAAATATATTACTTAACGAAATCTCCCTCAGTTCTTGCATAAGCAATAGAATTACATAAAGTTAATAATAAATCAGGATTTGGCATACAAGTAAATATAATATTTTGCACTGATCCAGAAAAGGCGTCTCTTAGAAATTTACCTATGACTAAAATTACTGATGTATATATTGTTATTATTGAAAATCCGAAAGTTATATTAGAATATTTATCACTTAAAACAAAAAAATCTAAGCCTTCTTTAGTTATAGGATCTTTTGAAACTGTCCAATAAGTTTGACTATTCTATGGATCTTTTGGATTTATACAAGCTAAATTTATATATATTGATTATATAAATTGTTCATTTAAATATGGATGTGTTTCGAATGATTATTCGTATGATCTTAAATATAAAACCTTTTTTTTTAATAAAATATTATGATTTTTTTTTTTTTTGTTACATTTGAATAAAAATTAGGTAATTTAACTGGAATTTCTTTGCAATCAGCTATTAAGGCATACAATTTTTATACATAATCAGTAGAAAGAAATTTAATTTATTATTTGTCTTTAGATTAGCTATTTAAAGGATAATAAAATGATTATTCTTTTGGTATTAATTTCTATTTTTAATTTTGATATTTAATTAGAATTAAAAAAATAAGTTTAAATTAAATATATATTTTTTATTTTGAAATAAATTACTTTTCTATTAATTTAATATGATACTTAGAAACCTAATTTAGGCCCGTTTATAGGGTCTTTTAAAGCATCTAATAGTTTAGAAGCAAGTTCATTTTTTGCTGGTTCTGAAATATCCCAATTATTAATAGAATATGGTTCTAATTCAAACCTCTGTTTTTTTATATATTTTAAAAAATAAATAAATAATATAGAAATTAAAAAAACCTCAAATTAATCTCTTTCAGAACCATATATATCTTTGATTTAATTAAACTAATTTTCTTTCCAAAAACATGTATCTTTATTGTTATTATTATTTGTGTTTTATTATATTTAGCAATCTCTATCTACATACTTTAGATTTAGAATATGATCGTTTTTAAAAATTGAATATTGATTAATTTATCCATTTGTATCATAAACATTAATAGTTATTGAAATATAAGCGGATGCTACTCCATTATATTCTGAAACTGGATTAAGTGTAGAAAAAAGAAGCATAGGACCAAATATTAATAATAAAATTACATATAAAAATAATTATCCAGTTAAAATTTTGTTAGCTTTGCCTTAAAGTTCTCCTACTTTCTATCCCATAATAAAAATCGAGTTCATTTTCGCTGAATATAATATATAGTTAATTTACTCAAGAGTAAACCATTAACCTAGACTTAAATTAGTCTATGAAAAAGCCCAGTCCATAATTACTTTTATTTCATAAATAAAAGGCATAGCCTTAAAAATAGTCACACATATTCCTGCAATACCATTTCTATATGTTAGAAGGACATTTCTTTATTTAAATTCTTTATATCCGAATTTCAATTATATGGCTGATAATAGGAAATAAATGCAAAATAGAATAAAAAAGCCTATTAAATACCCATTGGCTAAGTAATAATATTAATTATTTTAATCTTAAACGAAAGGTTATGGGATATATATAAAAACGAACCAGGCTACTAATATAATAATTGTAGTTAGTTAAATGTATTTTAATAAAGATTTAGTTATTAAAATTTTGTTATTTGAATATTTTTTATTGTTGTTTTCTTTTTAATTTTCTCTTTTTTATTAATCGCTTTAAAGTGTTTAGAATTTGTCCGTTTTCTTTATTTTTTTATTTTAAATTTCTATTTTTACATTTGGAGTGGATTTTGATTTAGATAATTTTTTGTATTTTTAAGCCGTACTTTAATTTTGGTTTGTATCTAATATGATATTATATATTTGTATTTCTGTTTCTATTTAACTTAACATTTTTCTTTCAATTTCAATAAAATTTTCTTAATCACTATTAATTTTTTAATCTTATATTTGTTTTTGTTTTAAACAAGATTTCTCATATTAATCATTATTTTCTTGATTTATTTTTTAATTCAAAGGAAGTATATTGATACATTTTTAATTATTACTTTATATTTATTTATTATCTTATAATAAGAGTTTATTATTAAGCTTTTGTTCTAATTGTATATTTATTTTTTCTTTTTCTATTTCTTTTTTTAAATTCTCTTTTTCTTAATCAGGGAGATTTAGTTGATTCGTATTTAAATGAAACTATAAAAATTAATTAATTTGATTTTAAGAATCTAAAAATTTTTTTTTTTTCAAAAATTATTCTTTTTATAATTCTTTTAGATACATATTATCAATGCTTTTTTATAAATTACTTTAAAATTTTTATTTTCGTGTTTATAATTTTTATTTTCTTCTTTATATTTTTTCTTTATCAATTTAATTTTGTTCATTTAAAATGAGTCCTTTTAAAGCAATAAATCTTTCGATAACAATAAAAACAACTTCAATAAAAATCGTTACTACCATCCCTCCACTGAATTAATTTTTTGATAATTATTCGTTTATTCCTGATTTATTATATTCATCAAAATATGAATAAAATATAAATGTATATAATAAAATTATTATTTGGAAAAGAGCAATTATTGGATATAAGTCTATTCCTGGTTTTCTATTGTATTTTGACCATAATCTTGTGAAGAAATTAGGTTAATATTGAGGATTTAATAATTGCTTTTATTATATGATATCATCTTAAAATTGATTATGCATATTATATTTATTACTAGTATTCATTATGTTTTGTAGTTATAATTCTTTTTTTTATTATAATAAATTATCTAATTATCTTTACTCGATTTATTGTTTGCTTTTTTTTTCATCTTATTTAAATTAATCATCATTTATATAATTTCTTACATATGCCTAATATATATTTTCATTGCTTTATGTATCTTTTTTATCAAAACCAGATTTTTTGAGTATGATTTCTTCAAAAAAAATAAGAAAAAGAAGAAATCCTTCAAATCTAACTGAAAAGTTATTATCAAATAAAAACTAAATGGTATTCAAATTATCCAAAACACCTTCAATTTAAACCACGAATTTAAAAAGAATCGCAAAACAAATGTAAATAAAGCAAATCATCCAAATAAAAAGAGTAATAATTCTTTCTTCTATAATAAAATGTAGAAAAACCATAACTGGGAAAGGTAATGAAATCAAAGCATTATTATTTAAATAGTAAACTAGGAAAAAGAAAAAACAGAAATAATGGAATTAAGTTACTATGTAATTATAAAGAATTTTAAGTATATTTTTCACAGATTATTATTCCTTTTTTTCAATATTTTATAAATTAAATTGACTTAAATTATAGTTGAAAATTTCCATTTTTAATTCTTTATGGAAAATTCTTATATTTTGTAAGTTGTTTAGGTTTCCTTTGTCTTCTTATTTCAAAATTAAATATTAGTTTTCTAATAATTTAAGAGACTATTTTTCTCTTTATTATATTCTTTCGTATATAAAATTTATTATTTTATTATTTTATCGTGTATTTTCAATTATAAACTCGATATTTTCTTAAGCAAATTCCAGTCCATATTCATTTATTATTTAAAATATATTTAAATATAAAGTTTATATGAAATAAACATATTCGATTTACTATTATTGATTTTCATTTATAATATCTTCAACATCTATGTACAAAATACTGGTTATTTTTTTATTTTTTTCTATTAAAAAGTCCACTATTTAATTAATATCAATGAAAAGAAATTTGTTTGTATTTTTCAAGCATGCTTTTCCTATGTAAGTTATACATTTTGTAATAAAAGTATTCTATTATTTATTTTTTTCTTCTTCATTATTTTATTTAATATCTAATTATTCTTAATTAGAACTAAAATCCTTTAAAAGTTCTTTTAAAATATTCTAATTTGAAGTAGTGGGTGTGTTTAATTCTTCTTCTTCTTCTTCTAAGCTTTTTAATTATATCTTTCTTTAAGTATGAAGCAAATCTTTTTTTGACTTTTTTAAGAGACTTTTTTATTGATAATTTTATTCTTCGTCTTTATTTTCTTCTTCCTCTTCTCCACTTCGTTGATTATTATTAATTTTAAATTAAGAGTAATTTTATTTAATTTCTTAGGTTTTAATTAAACCTATTTTAGGAGATGAAACTTCCTCACTGATGTCAAAGTCGTCTTTAGAATTTTTAAATTCTAAAACATATTCGGATTTTTGGCTTTTTGCATCAATATTATTTTAGGAGAATTATTCTTATTTTTAAATTTTTAATAATTTTTTATTTATTTATTAAGGTTGATTATTGCTTTATTTAAAAAATTACGGAGAAAGCTTTTTAAATGAATTTTCTTTTTGATTTTTTTCAACCTTCTTTTCTTGGCTTTCCTATATTTCATGCCATTTATTTAATAAACAGGACACATTTTTTATTATACTGTATATTTTTCGTTTTTCTAAATCTATTTATTATAATTTTATCATTTTCATGTCGTTAGTTTCTATTGAAGAAGATTTTTGACATAAAGAGGCTTTAAAAATTTTATATTTATTTATTTATTGAGTTATATAAGCATAATCTTTTGACTAAAGCATTTAAATGAGGAAAATCAGGAAAAAAATAATCAAAACTTATGAATACAAATTCACTTCTTATAATTAAATACATAAGAAATATCCTATTTTATCCAAATTTTCCTAAACTGGTGGAATTTTGACTATGCAACCAATAACTAGAAAAAAATAGGAAAAAAAGAGTATTATTTTAAAAAAAATAAGCTTTTATTTTTAATAAAGGAGAACTTAAGGAAATTAAACAATATACTCTAAATAAAAAAAAAGCCCAAGAAAATAAATTAGACTAAGGAAATTTTATAAATTGAAAGTCTCCAAACTAATTAATATTGCAATAAAAAGGAAAATAATATAACCAAAACTAATAAGATATTCATAAACGCAATTTATAAATCTATATTATATACTTTTCCAAGCTTTAAAATTAATATAAATTTTTTCTTTTAGATCAGGATATTACTACCTTAAATATCTTTTTTTTATTTCACCTTTTATTCCTTTTATATTATCCATTATGTTCACTATTATTTTGTTATAAAACCAAAAATATATACCTACTACTATGAAAACCATAGAATTTAATACAAAAGATGTCAAATCATTTTCATTATTATTAAAAGCTAAATATTTTAACCATTTTTAGTCTGTTAATATTATTTATATAATAGACGTACTTCTTAATCTTTCAATATTTTTTTCTATATATAAAGGACTAGTCTATTCTGTAATGTTAAAAGTGAAAAGTATGTATTATAAAGCAACTATAAATACAGTATTATTGTTTATTTCCTTTATGTTTTTTGATCTGAAGGCTATTGTTAAATATAAAAAAGAAAATATGTCCTCTTTTTTTACAGAAACTATCAATAGTATTAAAGTGTAGAATGGAAATAGTAATTGCAGACTAGCTTATTTCATTTTTTATATAGTATATATTGTCTTCATTTTATAATAAAATTATAAACGAAAATAATTATTGTAGACATAATCACAATTATTTTCTTGTTCATTTTCATCATTTTTTTTTATTTCTTGTTATTTATTGTTTATATTTTCTTCTGTTTTTAACATTTCTTTATTAAATTTTGATTATTCAAATAATTGTATTTGGTTTTGGTCATCTTTTTATTAAGTGTATATTTATAGATCATTTATATCCGTTAATTAATTTAATTTATTTATCTATAAATGATTATTTTTGTCTATTTTCTGAATACTTTTATCCATTTATTGGCTATTTTTAAATATATTTTAACTACTTTTATATAATTTTGGGCTATTTTTAATTTATTTATGATTTTAACATTATTATTATTATTATTCTTAATTAAAAGTATAGAAATCTTTAATTAATTGTACTTTTTTTTGGAAAAATTATATTTAGATATCTTGTTTATCTTTTGTATTTAAAATTTTTTCTTCTTGAAGACTTTTTCTTCCTTTTCTTCTAATTGTTTATTATTTACTTATAGATTTCAAAATACTAACTTTACAATTAATATTTTTATTTTTTTTAATTTACTATAATGCTTCTTTCCTTTTTTCATTATCGACTTGACTTTTGGAATATTTGAGCATATTTTAAGCCAAAATAACTACAATGTCAATCCAAAAAATTAATATATAGAAATAAATGCTTCTAAAAGTAATATAATAAGATAATTCTGTACAAGAAACACCTAAAATAAACAAATACCACTAGGCTTAATTAGCCAAAAAGTTAAATTCTTTTTAAGCAGTTTATGTAGCACAAATTTAAGATGAGTAAGTGATAAAAATACATACCAAAGATAAAATAAAAGATATATATAAAATTTTATTTGAAAGTTTATTACTTTCGCTTTTTCTCATTTGGTTAAATTCTTTCATTATTTTTTGCAGGTTTTAAGTTGCCTCATCTTCTTGATGCTCTTATTCTTTATTCCAGATAAGTCCTTTTTACTTATAAGTATAAAAATGAAGGAAATTCTCAAAGTATTTCTCTAATTCTTAATTTATTTGCTTTTTTTCAATTAAATCAAGAAGCATATTGTAAAACTTATAATAGTAGAATAAATATAAAAATAAATAAACTGACATTGATATTGAAAGTCTAAATGTAACTGCGAATATGAAAACTAAAATACTCTAAATATATAATTATATCTTTAAGAAAAATTTCGCTATTATTTTTATTAATGCTCTATTTAATATTTTTTATTATTAATATATCTAATTATTTATATATATATATATTACAAATCTTTTATGCAATTAAAAAGAACAAATTATTCATATACTTTTTGATTTTCTTTTATTCTTTATTATCTAATATAATCATTAATATTTTCTTCTTCTTTATCTGAAATTTTTGACTTTTGATTTTTTAATTTTTTTTCTTTTTTTTTTAATATATCTTCTTCTTCTTCGTTTTTTTAATTATTAACTTCATTAAACTTAAAGCAGTTTAACCCACTTAACTAAATTAATTATTAATTCATATTTTATTAATCTAATCCATTTAATTAAATTAATTCATTTTTTTAATTTAATTTTAATTAATTAATATTTTACTAATAAATACTTCTAGTTTTTTAAAGTTTCTTTTGGTCAAGTATAGCATGATATATGATTTAGTAGAAATTTCGCATATAATTAGAAAAGAAAAAAACAACAATAATAGGCAAGAATAAAAGTCTTAAATTAGTATCATTACTTTATCTTAAAAATCCATAAATGTCTCTATTAGAATCAAAATTTAAATAAATTTAATTATTTTTGTTAATAACGTTATTTTTTATATAAGTAATATCAGTAAATAGATACAAATAAAACAAAATAATGTACCCAATAATACATAAGTTAAAAATACTCCATATCTAAAAATATATTTTGTAATTGAATTCCATTCTATTTTTAAATTCTCTTACTTAATTATATAATAAAGTTAAAACAAAAAATAACATAAAGCAATTAAAAAAGTTAAAATCATCCAAAATAAGGACCAGAGTAATTATAAATTAAGAAAACCAAAACATAAAATCTTGGACCAATATATATGCTTTTTACATATAAATGTAAAAGTTCGCAATGTATTTCTTAACTAAATATAACTAAGAAAAATGATAATTTACACTATTTTAATATTGTAAATATATTCTGCTTCGATATGTGTCTTATTATAATGAAAATATTAAAAAAGCTACCCATATAATAGTTAGACTGGCATAATCTTCCCTATAAAAACCTATAGATATATTTATATCATAATTATGATTAAGGCCTACTACTTATAATATATTTTTTAAATCTTAATTATTCATTTTATTTTTAGTTATCAAAAAATATAAAAATTTTGCCATTATATAAACTGAAGTATATATTATTAATAAAATCCAATATCTATGGGCAAAATTAACTTAAAAAACTCTATTTTCGAATTTTATATTTATTAATTTTGCTTTATTATGCAAATAAATAAGAAAAAAAATGACAAAAACTAAATGAATTAAATTTATTGCATAAAATGATATCCAAAAAAGCATAAAAAGAGCCAAATTATAACTATTTTTCATCAAAAGTACTAATAATAAATTTTAAAATGAAGGTTTTTCTAAATCTTTAATTTAGTTATTATTTTTATTTTCTAAATTGCTTTTATTTTCTTAATTGTTTATATTTTCTATATTTTTTTTATTATTATTCTTAAGTTATATTTATTCTAAATTTTTCTGTAGAATCTACCAATAAAGAAAATACATAAATATTAAACCATTTATTAATAAGCATTCTAACCAAAAATATCGCTAAAACTAAAATCCACCATCTTCATATAGGTTTATATTATTTTCTATTGAAGCATATATTATAAATATTTAAATAATAAAAGTAGAAGGTATAGCTAAAATTTAAATAAGATAAATTTATGTAGTTTATTAGAAATTCATCAATGAATTTATAAGCACCCATATTATTTATATTAAAGAAATATAACTAGAATATCTCATTATTATTACTATTGTATAAAATTAGGTTAAACGTAAGAAAATAAAAGATATAGATACCCAATTAAGGAAATTATTTTGAAGTTTTTAATATATTTTCAAGGTTATGTTTTTTATTTTTTATTTAATGATTATATTTTTCTATAAACTGTTTTTAGTTTATCATTATTATATTATTATTATTATCTTTCTAAATATTTAGATACTTGTTCTTATTATCTTTCTTAATTTAATTAGTTTATGTATTTTAAAGATATAATAAATAATAATCCAAGGTTTATTAGAAATAAACTATATTCCTTTTTTATATTATAAAAAAATATATATAAATATTATTTTTGTAATTTTGCTTTTACTTTTTTATTTTTAATATCTACAATTATGTCCACTCCTAAAAGCCTTTAATCCCAATATTTTTTATTTACAAAAGTCTGAGTAGAATTTAAAAAAAATGCAATTACTTAAATAAAACAAAAAGCCTAAACAATATAATGAAAAATTCTGGAATACTTCTTTTATTGTGAATTATTTTTTAATAAAAAATATATATTTAAAATAGTAAAAAGCAAAAAATATATGATTCCTATAATTGAAGGGTTAATCATTTGACCAAATAATAAGCCTATTAAAACTAAAAATTAATAAATGCTTTTTAATGCCTATTTTTATGTGTTTTATTTAATATTTATAAATAAATATTTACTATTTAGAAAAAATTGAAATTACTTAATTTTTATTTTTTTGAAATTTTAATATTTTTGCCTCATAATTTTTATACTTGTGATTTATTAAAAGAATAAAAATTAAGGAAAGTGTAACTATTAAATTTGGTAAAAAAGTCAAAATATATTATTCTACTAATGTATATTTTTCCTATAAAAAAAAATACTCTAAGTCTAATAAAAACTCTTTCTTTTCAATATAGTCAGATTATTTATATAAAGCCAGAATAATAAATTTAGATATTAAATGTGATATTGATACTATCAAGGTTATTATATGTAAATTTTTGCTTGGATTCCTTAGTGTCACTTTTATTTCTTATGATTCATTATTTACATAATTTATATAATAATCTTATATTAAAAATTATAATGATAACATTAGAACAAAAATATAAAATATGGTTAGGTAGCTTTATATGAAAAAAGGATATGCTAAATATATTAATGTAGGAAATATCATTTTTATAATTATAAACTTCAAATTCGTTTTATCAATAAAATCTTATTTTTTACTTTATATTTACGAGACATGATCTTTTTATAATTTAATTATATTCATTTTTTTATTTATTAATTTTTTTAAATATTTAAAAAAATAAACAAAATATTTCCTAAATAATAAATAAATACTTCTATTTATTATTAAATATGAGCATAGATATCATAATATTTTTACAATGTAATTAATATTGCTATTTTAAAATTTTTTGTTATATATTATATTTTAAAAAAATTATAAGAAGAAACCATAATAACCTTTATATTTTTATTAAATATGTTGAAAATTCAAAAATAAGAAAAATAAATATATGATTTAATTTTTTATTTCTTGAAATGACTAATTAATTAATAATAAAGATAATTATATTGTAAAATAAATATTTTTTTATGATTTATATATAAAAATAACACAAAAATAATTTTTATTTTTGTTAAATATTAAATAGTAATTGAATTCTATATGAAATTTTAAAAGTTTATAATTATATATAAATAAAGTTCAATCTATTATTTTTTTATTAAAATTATAAAACAAAAATTTAATTTTATTAATAAATTAAAATTAAGAGCATTCTACACTTTTTACGAAAAGATGTAAATAAAGATAACATTAAACATTATATTTTATTTTATTTTAAAAATTAGAACAGAAAAAATTATATAATTTAATTAATATATAATATTTTTAAGATATTCTTAATAGTGAATTTTTGTATTTAATTTATATATTTTCATATAAAACAACAATAAATCTTAAGTCTATTTATATAATTTAATTATAAGATATTATTTTTCTTCTTTTAATAATTTTATTTATAATAATCTTTAAATATATCATCAAAAATGATTCTTTTTTTTTAATTTTTACTTAAATTAATCTTAAAATTTCCTATTCTATTCTATTCAATTTGATTTTATAGATTATTTAATAAAATACACTAGTTTAATATTTTTAATCTGATAAAAGTATTATTATAATATTTAATTTATGGTCTATTTATATTAAATAGAAGGATAATTATTAATTATTCTGCTTGTTTTGATTAAAAAAAGTACTTATTTTAAATTTGAAAAAAGTTAGATAGACATATTTTTATAATGAAATTTATTATATTTTTATTAATTAATTATTTAAGTTACATTTAAATTGCTTATCCTTTTAATAATTATTCATTTTCTAATGTTTTAATAAAATTTATTTCAGTTTGATGTTTATTTGGTTTCGAATCTATAAAATTAAGTCTTGTTTAATAATTATTAATATTCAAAATTTTGAAAAGTAATTTTTATGCATATTCTTAAATTCACTACAATATATTCATAATTATATATCCTAATAATAATCAAAAAATAGAATAATTTATTAATATATCATTAAAAATTTAAAATATATTTATAATAAAAAAAAAATAATTAGAAATAATGTAAAATACATATATAAAATAAGTTTAAAATATAAATATAATTTATTATTTAATTAAAAAATTATATTTAAATTAAAACTTTATTTTTTTATTTATTTTATAATATTATAAAATTAATTATCATTATTTTAATATATAAATATCTTTTTTTCTTTTATAAATTTTAAATACAATTCATTTAGTTCATAGAAATATAATATCTTATTTAGATTAAGATATATATCCAAAAAATATCTAATATATATATTTTTTAAAATTATAGTTGTTATTAATATAAATTATGAAATGTTTTTCTTTGTTTATTAAAAGATTATGTATTTTTTTATTTATAATAATATATTATTTAATATATACAGAAATATTTATATATTAAATAAATATTGAAAATGGCAAATTAAAAAAATACTTATATTAAAAAAAATAACAACACAAAAATAAAAAACAAATAAAAATCATAAATATTGTTCTTTTCATTTTTCTTTTTTGCTTTTCTTAATTTTTTTAGTTTTTTCAGCTTTTCCATATTTACTTTCATAAGCAGCTAATTCCTTTTCGTATTTAGCTTTAGCTTCAGCCTATAACTTCTCATATCTTTATTTTCTTTTTCAGTAGCAACTTTCCATTAATCAGCAATCATAGAGGTTAATTCAGTAATTTTAGAGTTAGGGTTAGCTTTTTTAAATTTTTCATAGTTATCTTATTTGAAAAGGAAAAAGCTTGACAAAGGTCTTTTAGGAGGAGCAGGCTTAAATTTAAAATAAAAATATGAATAATGAATAAATTTTATATAATAAAATATATAAAAAATAAGTAAAAAAAAATACTTTTTTTTTTTAATTTTTTTATATTTTTATTTATATTACTTTGTCTTCTTTTGATGCAGAGGGTTTAGCCATTATTTTTTATATTATATTTTTTTCTTTTTTTTTTTCTTTTAATTTTTTTTTCTTTTTAATTATTATAAAGATTTTTTATATAGACTTTATATATAAAAATAATTATATCTATTAATAAAGCTAATCTAATATTTGATTGGATAATCTATAGTAAATAATGATTAAAATATAATATGATTTTAGTTATTTTTAATTATTATTTTCTAATAAATTAATTCATTTAATTAGATTTTGATTAATTTTTAAATTTTATTCATTTTATTTAATTTTTTTTAATTTTTTTTTTTTTTTTCTTTCTTTTTTTTTTCTTTATTTCTTTTTATCCTTTGTTTCTTTTTTTTAAATATATTACTTATTATTTTTAAAAAAAAAAAAATATTTTCTTAAAAACTAAATACAACAAATAGGACATCTTCATATATCAAAAAAATTATTTTTTTATAATATAATGAAATATAATAAAATATAAATTTATTATTTTATATATTTTATTTTTATTTGCACATTTTTATATTAATATTCAATCTTATTTTTTTCCACTTCTTTTAAATTCTTAATTTTAATCGACATATACAATACTAAATATGCAAATAAGTTTTTTAATATATTCATATTATGATATGTTTTTTATTTAATTTTTGATTTTTATTATATTATCTTCGTTTCTTATTAAAATATTTATTTGATTTTTGATTTTTTTTTTTTAGTCAGATCAAGACTGGGTAAATTATAGACGTATTTTACACTTATTTGAACTTGAAATTGACTTTTCATAGATTGTTTTTCATATTATTTATTTAAATAACATTATTAGATTGGGAAATAAGATATTTTTTAATGTTGTGTTTTAACATTTATTTTTTCATGTATTATTTTTTTTATTTTTTTTATAATTGAAAAAAAATATATATTGATAGTAGTAAATGTAATTCTTTTTATATTATTGCCTTGTATAATATACATAAAAATAAAAGAATAAATATAAACAGCATTTTTATTATACAAAAAAATTAATTATATATAAAAATTAGTATTATATATTTATTTTTAAATTATAATAAATATACATATATATTTATTAATTATTAATTTAATATTTTTTAAATATATAAACTATATATTTTAAATCCATTTTTAAATATAAAAAAAATTATTAATAATATATTATAATTAATCATTAATTATATTTCTTTTTAAATAATTATATTTTAAATATATAGATATTTTATTTTGTGTACTTTTTTTTTCAAAATTTATTTAATTTTCTTTATTATATTAAAATCTTCTATTTTTATATTGCCAAATTTATAATATATAAATCAAAATATATTTTCTAAATTGATATGAATTTATATATATAGGAAACGATAATTTAATACAATAAATAGTTTAAAAATTAGCTTTTCATTATATCTCTATAGGATTTTCTTTTATTTTTTAAATAAGATAAATTTTTAATGTTTAAGACATAAATAATTAAATTAAAATAAAAAAATTAATAAAATAAAAAAAAATTAATTTAGATAGTTTTTTTTATATTAAACAAAAGAATTATAAATTCTAATAAAAAATATATTAATTTAATTTTTAAAAAAAAATATTTAATAAAAATAATTAAAATTTTTAAAATTTAAATAAAATCATCAATTATATTTCAATAAAATAGTTTAGCCTCAAAAAAAAAGTTAATAATACTATTGAATGATTGATATTATTTTCTAAAAATAAATAATAATTAAAATTGATAATGTTTATTTATAAATATATTAATATTTTATTTAAATTTATATTTTTGTCAATATATATTTGACTTTATATAAACTTTATTTATTTATATTGATATATAAATTTAAAAATTATTATTAATTATTAAAACTTTTGTTGAATTCGACTTATTTTATTATAGAATAATATAATTCTGATATATTAATATATTTAAGCTATGTTTTTTTCTCTATAAAATTTAAAAAAATAAAAACTAAATAGAAATTTAATATAAAATTATGTTTAGTCTTTTAATACTTATTTTAATATATTAGTTATTAATAATTATGCATTTAAATAAACTAAAATATAAAAAAATTAATTAATTTGTTTCTATAAGAAATCGTTTTAAATTTTAAATAAATAAATAATGTTTATTTTTTATAAAATAGTTAATGAAGAAAGATATACTTGTAATTTAAATTATAAAATTTGAAGATTTTTTATAACATATAAAAAATATTACTGACTCATCTTAATTTTAACAATAAAATATTAAAAAGTGAATAATATTTAGCTATTTTTTTATAAATAATGTTTGTATCAATAAAAAAAAAATATTATAAAAAAATGATCTTAGAAAAAAATACTTTATACTATTTAGTATAAAATATAATATTTTTAATAAAAATTTAAAATCTTTAATAAATCATATATTTAATTAAATATTATACTTATAATAAGAATTAAAAATTTAAATATATTAAAAATTATTATATAATTATAATGAAAATATATTTATCAAAAATATATAAACTTATTATTTTCCATTAAATATCTAAATATATAAATGTTTTTTAAATATATAATTTATCCATAGTATTTTCTTAGAAAAAAAAATGTATTAAAAAAGCATATAATAGATAATAAATATATTTACTAACATCTTATATAAAATAATTCTAATAAAAATATTCATAAATAATTAAATTAATAATAATATATAGATAATAAAATTTTATCATTAATTATATAAATAATTTTAAAATATTAACTCATTAAATTACTATAAATATATAAATTAAAAAATCAAACAATATATTATTTTAAAAGGAAAAAAATTAAATTAATTTAATTATATTATATTATTTAAAAAACTTATACCTTTTATTTATAAGAAAAAAATTAAATTTTTTAAAAATATTGTATTAATTAATTTAAAATATAAGAATAATTTCAACGTTACTGTTATATTTTTAATATATTTACAATTTTTTTATTAAAATAATTTTTTAAAGCAAATAAACTTTCTTCTTGATAAAAGGAAAAAAAAAAAAAAAAAAAGTCTATATTTGATAAATTAGTTTATTTAATTTTTATTTTAAAGAAAGTTTTTGTTAATTTTCTTATATTTGTTTACTTATTCAAATAAAAAAAAATGCTGTTTGCAAAAAAAATAAAAAATTAAAGTTATACATAATAATTAAAAAATAAAGCCTTTATTTGACAAATTTTTCTGTATGAAATAAAAAAAAACTTTCAAAAAAAAAATAGACTCAAAAACAAAGCATTATTATCTTTTTTTTTTTTTATTAGTAATATTTTTTTTTATTTCTTTTTCGATCAAATAAAAGCTTTTTTTTTAAATTAAATTTTGTATATTACTTTACTTTATGTATTTTTTTTTTTTTATTAAAAAAAAAAAAAAAAAAATCACATAAAAAAATAAAATCATTATAACCAGCTATGGTTCATTAATTCAGCTGAACTAATTCTTTATTAAGGATCAAAGTGCAGCATTTTTTCAAACAAATCAATCAATTAATGAACTCTAGCTTCATCAAATTAATTAGCATAATAAATAAGTATAAATTAGAAATTATTCCAAAACATTTCCCTTATTTTTTTATCTTAACTACACAGCATTCTATATAAAGGATCTACATAACAACATCCAAATTAAGAACTAATGAAGGGGAATTATTTAAAAATAGAAGCAAAAAGAGTTAATCCTAAAGCAAATATATCTATTTTTTTTAAATCAAAATTTTAAATTTAATTATTATTTTCATTATTCACAAACATTTATTTTCTCAAATATTCAAGAATTTCAGGTGAAAAATAATCACTTTATCTAAATTATTATTATAAATTAAAAAAATTATTATCATCAGCTTTCTTAGAAAACCCGAAATCTCCCAAAACAAATGTGTTTTCTGCCATTTTGAATATATTTTCTGGTTTAATATCACAATGTGCAATATTTTAAGTATCATGTAAATATTGTAAAGCTGAAACTATTTATTTCATCATAGTTCTCAGTTCGATTATGTTATTTAACTATTATCTATTTTTTAAACAATAATCATATAAATCTGAAATAGCTTTAGGATATATAATATAACATCCATTAATTTTATTGCATTACATTTGAATTGGTTTTATAATATTTTAGTGATTTAATTTACTCTATAATTAATACTCATTATATAAATTTAAGCAATTCTTATCATGTTATCCGACTTCTGGATGCATTATTTATTTTACTATAAGTTAATTATTTATATGATAATAAAAATCATTTTCATTATTGTTTTCTTCTTCATTTTTTTATAAATATATATTATTATAAGGTTAATATACAAAAAAATCAACGAGATGATTATGTTAAATTTCATCGTTGATGATATCTTTTTAAGTATTTTTTTGACTATTTACAGATTTTTAATTCATAAACTATTAGGATTTTAAAAATTCCTCTTCGTTTATTAATTAGACAGTTTCCATTTCAGAATTAAAATTTAGATTTGTTTCTGATGAAAAACTGTCATTTTGAGGGTTTTGAAGGGCTTCATCTTTGATCGTTAATATGGAAATTTAGGAATTTGAACCTTTAGCAATCGGCTAAAGAACAAATTTATCTAACTATATTGAATTCAACATACTTTATTATATAAAAAAAAATGATTTTTATTTTAATTTTATATGTAAATGTTTATTTTACTTTATCCAACCCTCCTTTTATTAAAAAAAAAAATTATAAATATTATTTATAATTATATATATATATAATATATTAAAAAAATTATTATTTCTGAAATATATTTAATTTTGTTTTATTTTGTTTTATTTTTTTATACTTTACTTTTATTTAATTATTTTTAAATATGAAATTAACATTATTTAAGTATTTGCTTTTAATTTTCTTTGATTTGTTTTTTAAATAATCATTATTTATTTTAAATATGTAAGATATATTATACAATATTTTTATAATTCGAATTATTATTAATTATATTATATTCATTTTTATATTATTTTTCAAAGAAAAGAAAACTATATATAATAAAAAAAATCTTATATTAAAATAATAATTTTCCATATCATTTAATAAATATAATATTAATTATCAATATTTAAAAATTTTTTATGCTTATATTATATTTTTTATTTTCTCTGTAATTTTTTCAAAAACTAAATTAGCAAAAAAAATAAGGCGAGAAAAATAGAAATACATACTTTTTTTTTTCGATTGGGTATATTAATAAAAATTATAGAAATAATTAAAATTAAAACAAAAAATTGTATATATAATAAAGTAAAACTTTTTATTTTTAAGAATTATAGTTATATAAATATATATAATATATAATTTTTAGAAATATATAGGAATATTATTATAAAATATATTAATAAAATTATATTATAAAATATTTTAAATAGAAAATAATATAATTATTTGTACTAAGACAAATTTTAAGTTTAATGTCCAATATTCAATATTTTTAAAGTACATACTTTTTATATATTTTAAAATTTCTACATATATCAAAAAATTAGAAAAAATGTAATTTAAATATTATACTTTTATTAACTTTAAAAAATATAAATAATAAGATTTTTTTAAATATTCTTACAAATGCTTATTTTAAATTTATTAGTTATTGATTTTTTATAATTTTATGTCTTAAAACATATATATATATATATTTAAATAATATTCGATTTATTTAATTATTTTAATACCTTATATTTTTATTATAATTATCTTTAATATTTTTAACTTTTTTCCAATAATTTTTTTATTTTAATATTTTTACTTAATTATTTATGAATAATAATCTTTTTAAAAATTAAAGTTATATAAAAAATATATTAATTTAAGCACTTTTTTTATCATTAATCTAAAATTTATTTAAACTGTTTAAAATATAAAATGAATTTAGTGATAAAAAAGAGTCTAAAACAAATATTATTTTAGATTTAAAATATAAATTTGTATATATATTTCTATTTAAATAAAATAAAATTAAAGGAAATAAAATAATATATTTTAAACTAAAAAACAATAAGTTTAACAAAAATGAACTATGTTCTTTTAGAATTAAATTATTATTAGAAGTTATTCATTAATTATTTAAAATTCTTATAATATTTATTTTTAATAATATATTATTATAGTTAAAATAATGTAAGAAAATATTTATTTATTTTTTCTTTTATTATATATATAATATTTATTAATAGTTTATTTACAATTTATTTTGAATATTTTTTATACTTTACATTGCATGGATATAAAATTAGTTATACTTCTTAATATTCTTAACTTTATTTATATTTCTTATTAAATATTTTAAATTATTTATTTAAATTATTGTAGTAATTATGATAGTTTATATATATTTATTTTTCAATTTTAATATATGTTTTTTTATTATTATTCATATATTACGTTAAAAGATATGTGTATTTCTATAAAAATTAAATATTTTAGACAAATTAAGATTTAATAATTAAAATATTTTGTTTGAATTCACAAAAACTATTTAGTATAATAAAGCTAGTGATTTATTATGTAATTAAAAAAAAAAATAGTTTAGAATATATATTTTTATCATTTATTTTTATATATATTTATGTATTTTTATAATATATTATTTTTTAAATTAAAAAAAAATATCCAAAAGAAAAAAATATTGGAATTATAAAACATCTGAATAAAATTAATTTTTTTTAAAAAAAATATAATAATAAACATCAAATTTATGAACTAAATATTCGATTATATACTAGAAAATTAAATAGGGACAGGAAAAGTTTAATATTAAAGTACATTATGTTTGTTTTTAATATTTTTTTGCGGCGGTTATTAATCTATTTCATTTTCCTTTACTCTTCCAATAATAAAAAAAGTATATAACTTATAAAATAACGAAATTTAAATAGCCTAATCATTAATATTTTTCAGTTCAGCAATAGTAGGTTTTTTTTTTTTTTTAAAAAAAAAAGAAATAATAAAAAATTTATATATTTAAATAAAAAGGATTATTTAATGGAAAAATTTCAGATTATTATGGGCGTAAAAACACTTTTATATATTCAATATCTATTTAATTTTTATCTAATTTTATGATTTTTTTTAGTTAAAGTTTCATTTAATATACCTTTTTTAGATTAATATATTAAGCTGTTTGTGGTTTAATATATCCTTTAGCCTCTTGTTATACAACAGAAATATTACCAAAAAGTACTCGTGATAAATATTTTTTATAAATTTATAATTTCTTCATTTTTGGAGAATTATTTTCAGTAATAATAGCCTCTTAGACATTTGAAAATTTAGAATTTGGAAATTGGAGATTGCTAAATTTAATAAGTTCATTAATAAATTTCTTTAGTATTATATATGCAGTAAAATATTTAATTGAAAGTCCATGTTATTTACTTTGTTGTACATCTTTTGGTAATGGCAATTAAGTTTTTGAAATTTTAGATAAAATGGGAAATATAAACAAAGGAAATTAATATAAAAAATTAAGTTCAGAAGATAAAAATAAGTTAATATAATGGGGAAATAAACAATAATAATAATAATAATAAAATTAATAAAAAAACAAAACAATTTAACTTTTTTAAAATGATTATTTATTTCTTACTATTAAAGTGTTAATTATTTGGTTTTGTTCGAATTTTATTTACTATGGAATGGTTTAAATGCTTCCTTTTATTATTATGAAATAATAAGAAAATACTACTTATAAAGAAAATATTAAATATAACTAAAGCGATTTTTCAGGTTTTTTTATAGCCATTTTGTCCGAATTTCCTTCAAATATTTTTGTCTATTTTGCTATTGATAATCCTTTTTTTGGAAGAAAAAAAATTTTTTTTTTTTCATATTTTTTCTGCTTCTTTATCAATTTATTCCTCTATTTTTATAATTTTATTGATTTTTGGTTCTTTATATCTGTCTCTATCTGTAAATTTTTCATTAATTCTATATTTTCGATTATTTATCAATTTACTTCTGAACTTTATTCTAATAATTTGAGAGCTACTGCGATTGGATTTTGTTTTTTTGTTTCTAATTTTGGTGCAGTTTAAATGCCTTTTGTTTCCTTTTTTTTACTTTCAGTATCTCCTAATGGTCCTTTTTTAGGTTTTGCGTTTCTTGCGTTTATTTGTGTTTTATGTATTTATATAATAAATTAAGATACAACTGAAATAAATTAAGACTAAATAGTTGATAATAAGGAATTATTAGAAAAATAAAAAACAATTATTTAATTTGAATTAAACATAATTAATACTTTTTTAAAAATTAATAATTAATAAATTATATTAAAAATTAGTATACAAAATATAAAAAAAATATATATTATGTTTATATTAATTATAATTTAAATGAATAACAATAAATACATAAACTAAATAATTTATTATATTAGAATTAATAATAAATATAGTATCATATGAATTTTATTAATCGTTAAACTTCATTAAAAATTATAAGTAATAATAAATACAAAAACAATAATAAAATACCTAAAAATTTATTTATATATATATAAAATAAAATCTAAAATTCATAAAAAAATAAATATTAAATTAATAGTATAATATAAATAAAATTTAAATATAAAAATAAAAAATTAAGAATAAAAAAATTGGATAAAAATAATAATGTTTTAATTAAAAAAAAAATATTTGATAAAATTAAAATGAAATAAGAAAAAAAAAAAAAATTTAAAATAAAAATACATATTAAAAGTAATTAATTTTCTTAAAATATATTAATATAAAAATATAAATTTAAAGATAAATATCGAAAATCATAAAAGATAAAAATAATAAATAAATAAAAAAATATTAAAGCTAAAAATTAAATTATATAAATAAAAATAAAAATGTATAATATAAATATTAAATAAAAAGTAAAGATTCATAAATAATGAATGAAAAATAAAAAAATATAAATAAAAAAATGTGTAAAAATTGATAAAATTAAAATAAAAAAATAAAATAATATTTTATAAAAAAAAATGAAAAATAAAATTAAACCAAAAATATAAAATGTAGTAGTAATAATATTAATATATAAATAAAATTAAAAAATATAAAAAAAAAATAAGAATCAAGATAAAAAATAAAAATATAATGAAAATAAATATAATAATAATAATAATAATAATAATAATAATAATAATTAAAATAATAATAATAATAATAATAATAATATTAATGTTTTTTTATATTTTTACTATTTTATATTTAAGTTTTTTTTAAAAAAATTATTTATAATAATTTATTATTTATTTAAGAAAAAATTAATTTTTTTCTTTTAATTTATATTAATTTTTTGCAATTTTTTCATTTTTTTTTCTTTTTAATAATTAATATAATTATATATAATTATTTTTTACTTTTTAAATTTATTAATAAAATAATCAATAACTAAACTTTTTTGTAATTTTTTTTTTAAAAATAATATATATAATTATTATAAACAAATAAAATGAAATTATATTTTATATTAATACTTTTTTTCACATATTCAAATTAGAAGATATACAAAATACCTTTAAAAAAAGAGCAAAAATAATAAAAAATAAAAAATTAATATAATTATTTTATTAAACAATAATCTCAAAAATTAACAAATTACCATCAATTTTATTATTATGGAACTATAAATATTGGTAAATCTCGTTAAAAATTTAATGTATTATTCGATACAGGATCTAATATTTTATGGATTCCATCAAAAGATTGTATAAATTGCTATGAAAGTGTAAAAAATAAAAAATATGTAAAAATTTAAACACATAAAAAGGGAATGAATACATTTTATGATTGTTAAGCTTAAGATTAATGTATTAATTATAATATTAAAAAAGTAATAGAATATGGAAAGGGATAAGTCAAAGGATCATTTTCTTAATCACTGATTTCTTTTTAGGATCTTCCAAATATTTAGCATTCATTTTTATTAATTAAATTCTTATAAGAATTTCAATAATTTAATGTGACAAATAATATATTTTTTTTTTTTATTGAAATAAAAAGGCTGATGGACTGTTTGGTTTAGGAATAATAAATGAATAAATAAATTAATAATAAGAATAAGAGCCAACATATATAGAAAAACTATATTAATAATAATATATTGATTAGCCTGTTTTTTAAATTTATTTAGGATTTGGAGATGACGATTCGGAATTGATTTTAGGAGGTTATAATCCTTAAAAATTAAAGAACTAAAATAGTGCTTTTAATTTTCATTAAATACAAAGCAATCAAAGATGGCTTATAAGTATAGATAAAATAAATTTTGGAAAAAAAAATCTAGTTTAATAATAAGATTTATAAAAAATTAATTGTGTAGTTGATTCAGGTACATCTCTAATTACTTTTAATTCTTATATTTTTAGAAAGTTTATTTAAATGTTATAAGATTATGGTGTTTTGGGACTTGATTCTAATGAGAATTTTATTATGTATGATTGTAATAGTAAATTACCTGATTTGTATTTTTATATGTAAGATATTAATGGTAAATTAATTGAATATAGTCTTCCTTAGGAGTTTTATACAATGTAAATGGGATTATTTTAATGTGCAATTTTAGTTTCTAAATTAGACATTTAAGATGTTCAAATTATTCTTGGAAATACTTTTATGAGAAAGTATGTTTCATTTTTTTCTTATAATAATAGAACTTTAGGTTATATTTAATTTAATATTTTATTTATTTTATTATTATAGGTTTAGCTGAATCTATTAGTAATCCTAATTATAATTATAGTATTTATAATGCTAATTAAAAATGGCTAATAATATTTTATATTTTTATTTTATTACTATTACTTGGAGGTATTTTTTTATTTATAAGAAAAGAAAATAAAGACAAATGTAAAGCGATTTAAATAGATAATTTTTATATTAATATTAATTTTAATAAATATGTTTTTAATAATAAAATGCTTCGTATAATTAAGTTTAAGGAGACTTAAAATAATAAAATAATAATTAAAACATTTAAATGAATTAAAATTAATAATAATAAAACTAATAGAAAAATATTTAATGAATTTTATTTAATTTCTAATAAATATTTTTTATTGGTTATTTACTATTAATTAAGAGATTTTAATATATTTATTTATATAATAATTTTTTTGTTTAAAAAAAACAATAACATATTATGTTTATGTGAAAAATAAAAAGAATGAGAAAATTATAAAAATTAAAGAAATATATAAAAAAATAAAAATTTAAATTAATTAGTCAAATATATTGATTAGATAATAATTTTTATTTTCTATATTTATAAACTAAAAATAAATTTTAGTCTTATTTTAAAATACAATATTAAATTTTATTCGCATTTTTTTAATTGTCTGTATACAAAAAAAATGATATTTATATATATATTAATATATATATTTATATATATATATATATATTTATATATATATATATATATATATACATATATATATATTTATATTTATATATAAATTATTAAATAAAAGGCAAATAAAAATTAAATTTTGAATTATACAATACTAAATTTTTGAAATAATATTAATTAATTATATGATAAAAAAGTATTTTAGTTATTATTTTAACTACAATTAAAGTTTATTATT